>NW_021836167.1:0-75706 GCF_006345805.1 Octopus sinensis
GTCAGACAATCAGCTTTGGACGAGGAAGCAATGTCAAGGCTCCAAAGAGCAAGTCCTCATTAACCAATACTTAAATAAAAATTATGGAAATGGTCTATATTCTGCTTGGATATTTGACTCAATTGATCATGAGTTTTTGTTTTACGTATTGAGTTGATTTTAAATTCCTCATTGAATCGTCAACTTTGTAAAGAAAATAATCAAAAGGTGGACAGAAAACGTACATATCGATGTGAAAGAATTGGCAAAGTAAAGTTTTGCCGGGGGAATATTCCAAAGAGGATGGATCTCTTATACAGGATGCATAACTCAATGTTTTCCAAACTCCAAGAGCCCAATATGTTTACATACTTCACGAATCAATTCTTCTTTATTGACGACCATAAAATAGTTTCTTTCAAAAGAGATGTGCTAGTCAAAATAATAACGTCTGTTAATAGATTCTTGAAAATGTTTGTTTAGAGATGAATCGCGAAAAATCAGTATCTAATGTGAAAATTTTATCATGCTAGATATAATTAATGACTTATGTTTAAAAAAATTTTTTTCATTTTAATAGAAAACCAGGAACTCATGTTGCCAAACGTAATGTTCTAAATTTTAGATAGAATTTAAACCGATTTTCATAAGCAGATTAAAAAATGCATCTTACCAATCAGATATCATAGATATATTAAAATATACTGCAGAATGCTTAGTCTGTAGCAAACATACATTAAAATATTGCTCAAATTTTTCCCTAATAAAAAAATTTGAATTTAGAACAGATGAACGCGAATTCATATATCGAAACCTTACTGTTACGCAGAAACAATTGATTCGTTTAAGAAAAAATATCTTTATTCTCATCATATAAGAAATAAAAAAAGCATTTCCGTGCATAATTATTATTTTGCATATTTAATAATAAAGCTGAAGAAAAAATATCTTTTATTAAAAAGAACTAATCAAAAAATACTCCTTAGGTTAGAAATTAATTGTGTTAGCTTATTTTCTATCGAATAATTATGAATGAGATGTATTACTTCATTGGAGCACTTCGATCGTTTGTTGTTGCATGTGCCAATTTAGGTTTTCCTTTCTTGATTTGGCTCATAACGGCATCTTTTCCAGCGGGCTGAGTAGGAATGTCTGTCTTTGTCTTTGGCTCTTGTGTTTTTCTATTTTAATTTAATTAATTTGTGACAAAAGGTGACTAACCCCATGACTGTAGTTTGAACATTTAGCGTTAACTAGAATAATATATTGGGCGATTAATTAAATTCTTACGGAAATGTTAATCCTTCCGCAATATTCATGCAAGTTGATTAGTTTCGTTGTTTCGCAAAAAATAATTCGTATTTTTGCTCAAAAGATAGCAATTTATCATGTACAGCCAGTGTTAGACGGAAAAATCTAGTCATTTGTATGAGTTATACAGCTATTAACAACTTTTTTAGAATATTTTTTCTTTCACAACAGTTTTTTTATTAAAAACAAGTTGATTTAGTAAATATTTTATATAAAGAGATGGCACTATTCATAAGCACGTCTACGTATTAAAGACAAAAAATAAGAGAGTGTTCACGAACACGTGTACGTATTGAAGTTCGAATGCAAAGAGTCGAAAAACAAAAAAATCCCAATATTATAAGTTTACAATTAAACAAAAAAATAAAAGATTGAAATCTATCCAATCCTATTTCCGTTGATCCCGATCCGAAGGAAACTGTTGATTTGGTTTAACTTTTTATTACAAAAAGTCTTATTTTGTTGGTTATGATGATCAACTGATGCAATTTTTTATTCCATGTGCTGGAGTGTGTAGGAACTCATCTGTCAATAACAAACCTTGTGAAAAATGTCGTTAGATAATGGTCTCCTATGTAAACTTAACTGTGGAATTCTACAACGTGATTCATTATCCCGTCAATTTTTTGTTATGGTCATAGGTCCTCTCAGTCGAATACTAATTTTCCTAAATTTTGAATTAATTTAAGAATCACTTGTTTTTTGTGGAGAATCTTAAAATAAGTTCTCAAGAAGGAAATACCTCAACAAAAATTATGGATGTCATTGTCAATTACTTTTATTTCACTGGCTTTTAATTAATCCTTAAAACAATTAATTTACCTTTGACTCTATTTTTATAAGCAAACGAATGGTCCTCCTGTTTCTGAAAGATTTAAATAAAAAAATTCAATTTTTGTCTATGGAGGTCGGGAATAAACAAAAATGGCATATTGCAATTATCGCAAAGTAGAGAACTACTGACAAACATGCTATTACTGTTAGAAAATTGAGAGAAGCGCACATGCAATATTTAAGTAAGAAAATTAGAAGTAAATTGCTTCACCCCCCTTTGTTTAAATTTCGATATCAAAATATCAAGTAAAGTGTTGGCAAAAGGGATTAACTCTCCATGATGTGAAACTCTATACTGTTTTCTACAAAATAGGAATCTATTCTTTGATGGACGTGAGTATCTATGTATCCATTGCAAAATTCCCAAAAAGTTGCAAGAGTATTATGAAGAGAATAAAACTGGATATAACATAGAACTCCAAGTATGAACTTCTGAAGAGAGATATCTAGGTTAACTTCTATTAAAGCATTGCGAACATCCAGTTCCGATATGAATAGAATATCAACTTGTATTTCGAATTGTCGAATTCTACACGCATGAGCGCTACCGGCTACTTTCAGATTAATTTCAATTGATTTGGCATCCAGGATTAACATTTGAACAGATGATCTTTGATAACGGGAATTCCTTCTTCAGCCTTGTTTAAGGCAATTACATTAGATGAGAGAAAAATAACCAGAGCTACCATTAAGAATCCAAGTACATAGAGTTTTGATTAAAAGACATCTGACAGCCTTTATAGTTATCGGAAAAAGAAAGTTCGATTTCTAAGATCGAGAAATCAGATTGATAATTTTAAAACGAATAAGATACCGAGCTGATAAATATCTATTTTCATAAAATCTTACGGATTTTTTCAGTCCAATCAAATATTTTCAAATCTTCTCATGTTTCTTAGTATTTGAAAAAGCGAATCCCAGTTTTCATGTTGAAGTTAGAGAAAACTATAAATTCTTAATATTGTCAAGTAGTGAATTCAATAGAGCAATTATGGAATTATAAAAAAAAGTATTACAAATCAGTTTTAATTAACAATGAGAAGAGATTGAGATCTAGAAAACTCCAAAAGATTTAACTTTTACATCCACTAGAAAAAATTGAGAAAAAACCTTTACACTCAATTCTATACTAGTGTCTGAAAAGCACTGATGTGAATGTTGTAAAATGCAGGTGACTAAAAAACAAAAATAACTTTCTACCAGCTAAAGGAATCTTTGTTCATTCTTGAGCTGTACTTACCACTCATCCATCTTACAGGGTTAGCATCTTCTGTGATCATTCTTAAGTTCGACTCAATGACTTCATTTGGCAAGACTTCGTTGCTCAATTTGTAAAAAAGTCTTTTGGCATTCTTCTGGAGAGATCATTCCAAACTTATGTCCTATGCGTATTTATTTTATTTATTCATTAAATCACCAAGACCACGCTAAAAACCGAACAAACGTCACGTGATCCCAATGCACTCAACCAGGGACCTCATCTTCGCTCGGTGATCTTTCCACGAGCCCACACAAGATCGCACAGGGCAGCAGGCTGTTTTTGGCGGAGCATTCGCTGACGGGCCGAGGTTCAGCTTGATGAGGTCTTCCAGAGAAGCTGGACCGGGGCGTTGGCTATCATGCGACCAACGATCGGTTAATCTGAGGGCCCTTTGTTGGGCCTCCTCGATTCGCCTCCTGTTGGACCGCGTATACTCTCTGATGTACTAATAGCATTGTGGATTATTCCAATTCACTTGCAAGTAGGTCGTACTTATAGAGATTTTTCACCTCACAATGATTCAAACCTTTATGGACTGTGATTCCAGTCTCTTGGCTGAAGACTAAGCTATGGATAATGGATTTGGACAGTCGTGAGTTCGATTCCGAAGGAGGCCAGTTTTCATCCTGGGGCCAATTCTCGTTATCGTTCCCCTGCCCGTGAGGTAACGAGTACTTCTGGCACGACACAGTTGGAAATGAGGATCTCTTACCTTCCGGTCTTAGCGTGGCGTTACGGGGTCCACCATGTCAGTTGGAAAATTCCAATCGGATATGGCAACGCTCAGGAGGCACTTAATGCCTACCGAAAAAGGACTTCTAGCTCTCAGACCCTGGGACATCGTCGTCTCAGGCCGATCATGCGGGCAGGATCGAACCTTTCATTAGGATCTCCCTCGTTTGGATCGGCGATCACGGGAATAACTATAATTAACTGGCTTTGCCCGTGTTTGGTCTTTAATAATAATAATAATTCCAGTCTCTTATTTATCAAATAGATATTTTTTGTAATGAAATTTACCAGTTTGTTTATTTAGAAATATTTTAATCTTAAATAAATATTTTGCTTAATATTGCTTCATATCTAATTATAAAAAATAGTCAGCTGCTCATAATAACAGATGTTTACTTAATATGTATATTAACTTATATTTCAAAAAGTAATTATACGAAACAATGCTATTATACTTGACTGTTATATTAAATCTTAATCAAATTCTGTCTGTTACTTGGAAAGGTATTCCATTTTGTTAAACCTTAAGGAGATTGCAATAAAGACATCCAGAAGTGTTTTAAGATATACAACGTCTATAGATTTCAACGTTCTGGAAAATATTTATGCCAAATATATGGAGGAGACTTAGCAACATTTAAATCGGACAAAGAATTGGAATATATAAATGGTGCCATATAAAAAACTAACTATTAAAGTACTGATCAAACAATACAGCAAAGATTATTTTGTTGGTTATGATGATCAAGTCACAGAAGGCAAGTTCAAAGACACAGAAGGAAATTTGGCTGTATAGTAGATTAATTGATTTTATTAAACATTTATAGTCGGAAATAAAGTGGGGAGCTGACCAACCAGATAACAAATATAACGAAGATTGTGCTGCCATAAATTCAGATGGGAAGATGTATGATATTTCATGCCTACGTAAAACCGGATTCATCTGCCAATATCCTTACACTTAACAATCCTAAACATTTAATTTAAAACAAACAATATTATTTCGAAACGGTGTGGATCTAATGTTCAAAACAATACGAAAAATTATTACTTTATACTCAGTAACGTAGCAGCGTACCTGAAAGTCTTCAAACCTTTAATGTGAGAGGGACGCCAAAAAAATAAAAGACCGCGCGTCATGTGGTTCATCATTTTTGTTCGCATCAGATAAAATCTTAAATTGTATTCAAAAAGAACCATTTGTCGACATCCATCCAGATGACCTCCCTCTGGGCAGCACTTCCTCCAAGTTCGGGTACTTTCCCGCGAGCGGCTCATCTTCTCCGGAGATGTTGAGGAAAATCCTAAACCTAAAAAGAAGCTCAATATATTGAGCCTGAATATCAACTTCAAGTTGAATATTTACTGAAAAATCAAAAAGAATCCCTTGCACTTTATTTTGTTTTAATATTTGATAAATACTGAAGTTGAGTTCATGTTAATAAATCTTGTGGGTGACCAGACTATGAAAAAAATTCCCCCCGGACCGAAGCAAGCCTGTGCATACTGCAATACCGAAACTTGTTTTTAAATAAGGGAGAGAATAAATGCAGTCACTGTAACTCATATAAAAAGACTGTTGATACGTTACTACTAGGTGTGGCCAAATGCTTAACAGCTCCTTCCTCAGACGCCAATAAAGAAGTTGTCAAATGTCTGTATTTGCATCTACGCCTGCAATATTGAATGAAAGACTCAAAAAATTAAAAACCCAATCAATCTAATTTGTTATCATTATCAAATTTGTAGAAATCCTAGTCGACACGGACGTTCCCGCAAATACTGTTATCTAGAATAACAAAACTGAAATTTTTGTTCGCGCAAGTTCGAGTAAAACAATTAATTTTATTGAGATGGGGCTCATTTCAAAAAATTGTCTCAAGCAGGTCGAAGTAGAAGAATTCTGCAAATATAGCTTGACGGCAAATGAACTGGAGGCAATCCACTGAATGAAAGAAAAAATCATCCTTGCTGTTATGATCGGGGATGGAATTGAGCCTAAAAAGAAAAGTTTGATTAACAAAATACATCAAGTAACTAACTAAATTTGATATTTGGTTATTAAATAAGTTATAAAAAACAATCAAATAACAAAACGCATAAAAGTTGCATTTTTATTATTATTTTGTATTAAAAATTATTCAAGTCTAAAACCAGGATCTTGATGAAAGCCCGTTTTTTGTATAAATGATCTTTGGTTGGAACAATTCAAACAAATAGTAATCAAGGATCGTCCTTGAAGAAAAAAAGTTGCTGATTTACCCGGAGCGAGGATAATATTACAATATTTACAAATTGAGCGTTTGATAGATCTATCACTACAATATATTTTTATCAAATACTACAGTCTCTGAACTGTCTTTCGACCAATTCGTTTCATGGTAGAGATATTCATTCTGGTTAAAATAGAAGGACAAGAATCAGAATGAATCATTATATTTGACAGCTATTTATGATTATAAAAATAATTTCATTTCACCTGATAGAGGTAATTCATACGTTCTTGGCCATGTTTATTACTCATAACAAGAAAATATTCTCATCACTCCATATTTATATCACATTTAAATATATTTTATAAATTAAAAAAGGATAAAATAAATATCAATTTATACTTTTCTGAAAATTATCAACTATCTTATGAAAAACATCCATTTCATCAAATTGAAAACACAGAGCAGATATAAAATGAAGGGCACTAGAAATCCATCCACAATAAAATCCATAATCGTATTTGAATTCTCCATGATGTATATTTGATGACAAATTTTTTTGATGTTCGATCATATAAGTTACCAGAGACATTGTTATAAACATCGATATACCTAAAATGATCATAAAATAAAAAACCTGAAACTATAAATCCTTCTGCTGCCGAGTGATAATAATATAATTTTTTACTTAGGAATTTGTGAAAAATTCCGATTGTAGATAAGAATATGCTAAAAATATTCATTGTTAGTCCAAAAATCGCTAAACAGCTTGTAACAGATTGAAATCCTATTTTGACATAAAGTTATACATACTTGATATAGACTCGCATCCTGTTAATGATATCGCAGTAATATTAGCAAAACATGGATTAATAAGAGATATATTCATAGTTCCAGAACTGAAAACAGTTTTCCATAATAGTAAACAGTGAAATATTGTACTCAAAATTCCAGAAAAAGTTCCAAATAATCTTATTTTTCTAAAAATTGGAGTATTTAGGTCGTCTCTTTTGATTCCCGGGGCGACAAATGTAGAATTGATACATAGTTCACTTAATTGGCGAGGATAATTATTTACTTTCAAATTATCAAAATCTAAATTGTCCAAAACTAGTAAAATTATTAATATTTATCACAAGTTATCAATGCATCGTTTCTGTCTTTTACATTTGTTTCAAAAATCTCTGGCAATTTTCGAATATTTTTTGTCATTTAAGACGATTTTATTTTAATAATCATTAATATATAATTGGAATTGTTCGATTATTCAATAATCCCTCGAGTGTCAACGTTTGGTATTGATTCTTAGTGATAGTTATAATTGTTTATGTATTTTTTGATTTAATCAATATGTTAATACTTTTTGAAAACATAAAGAATTTGAAAAAATGTAGCTAAAAATCATTTAATCAATTCACTTTAGGTAACTATTTTTTACTACACGTAAATTATTGATTTTCATATCATTAACTTTTGTTTAATATAATAAATTCAATTTGACTTCTGTGTAATTTAGAAAAAACGAATGCACCGCACTATTTCAGTATATTTTACAACAAAAAACTAAGAAGCCTTTTCTTGTCAAACTCTAGAGGATTTTTTTGTCATTTTAAAAAGAAATGATTATTGGAAAGTTGATAAATGATTTTATATGTTATCACTATTTAATTAAAAAGTACCTAATAGGTGTTAATATCATTATTATTTTCACTATCATAGGAACATAATTTAAAGAAAAATTAATTAAGCTCCCACATATGCCACACATGAAATTGCTGCCTTGATCATATTTTTCCAAGATGCACGGTTCCATGCTATACTCATGAGAGTATTAAAGTCGTCTCTGATTTTTAGCTGTCTTTTAATGTGGTGAAGGTCTCTCGGGATAACAATAGGTAGAGTTGTCCGTGAACCTCCTCGGAACTTTGATTTGTCATTTTTGTATTATAATTTCATTGCTTAACTGACATAAGAAGTTGTGTCGAGTTTTAGTATGTGCCGAATAGGCGCCAACGAGTTTCGGTAATGTGATGGGTCTACTGTTTCAGATATATAATATAGAGTAAAGTTCTTGTTTTTCTTCGGTCAGTTGATGCCGATAAGAAGTATTACCTGTCTTCTGTAAAACGCATCGAGAAATTTTAGTTCAAACTTCCAACCTTGCGGTTTCGTAGCCACGTCGTCCACAGATCGTTAAGTGCAACAGTCGACAGCATTTTTTTCCTCATAATGTCTTCGCTATCTCCTACGAATGTTTCAACTTTTTTTGAGTTTTATCATTTTTCGCCTGTTCTGTTTGCCTTCCGGTTGATTGTTACATACTCAGTTTTTTGATGTTCATTTTCAAGAACCATTTTTTCAGTGCTTGGGAAACAATGTTTAGCGATTCTTGGAGTTTCGACAAAAAGTCTACACCGTCGGCATAAATCACTTCAGTGTTGCTTCGAGCTAGACAATGAATAGTACAAGCGATATCGAATGACTTTGGGGCGTTACAATATTTGTTTTAAAATATTTGGATTCTACGGGCCCGGTCTTTACTGTTAACTATAGATGTCTATAAGCAGTGCTCGAACAATTCTAATCGAGTCATCGTCAAAAATATTTCTGAGGACTTTTATTTGCTTGTCTCTGCGAAACGTATCAAATGCTCTTCCCATATCAATACCTAATATTGTGGTTGCCATTTCAAATTTTTGACATATGCCATAAATCCATATATGCCCCCATTTTACATCTGCAGTTGATCTTCCAGGCCTAATTTCACTTTGGCTAGCCGACAGATAGTCATTGACAGGGTCTTTAATGCGTTACAGTGTTACGAGTGAAAAGATATTCCTTGTGTTCAGGAGTATGATCGGGCAAATGTTGTTAAATGGATTTTGCAGCTTGTTGAGTTTTTGAAGAGGAATCTTCCCAATAGATAACATAGTATTAGCATGGAAAATCTTTTTCATGAGATTTGTAAATTATAGTTGAGATTTCTTAAGTACAATATCAACTCACCTTTGTTGTTGTCTGGACCCGCCGCACGGTTGTTTTTTAGTTTTTTATAGCCTTCAAAACTTCATTCCTTCCTTTAATGAAAATATTTGCAATTCCATTCAGCGTGAAAATTAAGGATGCGCCTGCAAAGTTTCAACTAGAACTCATTAATTTACAACATGATATAGAACTGGCGGCATTATTCGAAAATGCGTCCATTATTAATTTTTACGAATTAATTCCTCAAGACAAATTCAAAATATAACACACAATGCATATATTATATCAATGTTTGGATCTACATATTTATGCGAATAAATATTTAGTAAAATGATTTGAATAAAAAATAAATATCGCAACAAACTCACGGATAATCACTCGAGTCAGCTTTTACAAACTTCTTCGACTTTACTTATTCCGGATTTCAAAAACTTAATAAACAAATAATACTTTCTTTTTAGCTCAACGCCTTTTGTAGATTTTTTAACTTTTATTTCTTTATAAAGGAAATGGAAATTAAAAAAAGAAAAAAAGAGTCCAAAAAACTCATTACGCATCAGCAGTGGCTGCACTTCGGATTGCAAGCGAGTTACCGGCTTGGAAAATATAAAAATATATAAAATATTTTTTGTGCGGCCCGCGAAGCTAATCTTAATTATCGATTTGGCCCTTGAGCTGAAAAGGTTGAGAACCCCTGGTTTAGATAACGTTCTTCACTTTCATCAAGAGAATCGATTTTGTCATTGAATTGGTTTTTCAAGTGGCTGTCAATTGCATTGACCATTTCGATTAAGTTTCGAATTGTTTTCCCAATTAGATTTGTTTTCTGTTGTCGACGATTCAGTAGCCTAATGGCCATCTTTCAGGTCTGTGAACAATCCTTCGGGTTCAATTTCTGATATTTGAGAGTTTAATGAAGTTTTCACGTATTTAAAATTTTCCTTCTTAATTGTTCTGGATATTTCCCTACATTCTCTTGAGTTTTTCTTTTACTTCCTGGTCATTTGTTTTTTCGATTTTCAGTTTGATGGCCTTTTTTTGCAACATCGGCAATATTTAGATTCAACAGGTTTGAGTGGCTTTTGCAGACAGTTGTTCCAATAGATCCTTTCGCATCCTTGTGAATAAGTTATTTCAATATATCTCCGCTTTCGTTTGGGTCTTTCTCCGTCTCTTTTACTGGTCGATTTTGGATCAATTTCTTTTTGGTATTTTATTAATTACACAAAAATTTTATACTTCTTATGTCTGGAAAAATCGATCTCCTGGGAGTTTTAAAAACACTCTGAATGATAAAATTGTAAAATAAACAAATCATTTATTAAAATTTAGAATTGTAATTAATATTAATTTTGTTATGTATTAAGTCCTGGTCATTATTTATTGGTGTTACATTTGCAGAATTTACCCTGATCAACTTGGCGAACTTTACAAACAAATGGCTTTGTTATCTTGGAATTATCAGTAACTGCAAGATGTTCCCATTTTCCACATAAATTCATATAAATACATTGTCCCTTAATTTTATCGGACATGTCACGATTTGACCAATGTTGGAATGCCTATATAATTATTTTTTAAAGACTTGATTTTGAGGAGGTTGTTTTATCCAGATTTCGGTTTGGTATTGGTCCACAAAATTTTCTATCGTTTTGTGTAATTAATAAAATACCAAAAAGAAATTGATTTTCGTCACTGTCGCTCGGTTCTACTAAAGTTCCATTTATTTTTGAGCAAATGGTTTCTGCTGCAGTGCATAGTACTTTTGATTTGTGATAAAGATAGCAGTAGCCTCCATGGCAAGACACATTTGTGACTAAATATAGAGCAGATATATCGGGCTAATAACCTCCAGAATTGCATAAAAAATATCTATTATCTGTGCAGCAAGTTGTTTGCCATTTCCCGCATTCGTCAATTTCTATACATTTTTGACATTTTCCGGACATTATTGGTTCGTGATTCCCCCAATTTGCATATTTCTGGTATTGTATAATTTAAAATATTAGTAACTAAAGCTGAATTATAATGATGTCTGAATTTTTCATCACGAATAGTTTGTGCAATCCAAAAATTCCCCCCTAGTGTTTTAGAAACGTCTAGAAGTTATAGTAATCAAAAAACTAAGTATAAATTGGTTTTGTTTTGGAGAATATGAGTCCATTAACTGTAGATCAAATGCTTCGCAAAGATTAAGAGCTGCTTGGTAGTTTAGTTTATTTCCAGTGTACAAGAAATAATAATTAAAAAGGTATGACTTCATAAAATATCCAGAACCTTTTAATTATATTAAATAGTTTATAGACTTAAAGAAATCCATGATGCCAACAAGTAAAGAATAGAATTCATTTGTTTAAGTTTGACTATAAAGCTTAATCGAATATAAAAATAAATATGGTCACATATTTTTAACAAGTGTAATTAAAAACTTTGAAAAATAAACAGTTGGTTCATGATAGTCAAAAAAACACTTCAGAATTAATTAAATCGTTACATAAATACTCTCAAAGTGAAATCACGTTCTCATACAGTAAAGAATTTATTAATTGAGTTTTTTAATAATTATTATGTTAAAAATGAATCACATTTTTCATCATTAGGGCAACCGCAAATATGACTTAAAAAATTCAAATATGACCGACAAAGTATGATTTATATAGCCACAAAAATATATGCCCGTGAATATGATCTGATAACTTTTTATTTTTATGTATTAATACAGTTTTAAGTGTTCGTTTATATGGCACTCAAATTTATTATAATATAACGAGAAATAATATGTAATGTTATCATTTTTTAGTTTCTATCCTTCTCCAGCATTTTCTAAAGCATAAAAAACTTCATTCAATCGAAATAGTTATAGCTGGACATTTCCATAACATTGAACAAATTTCTGGAAAACAATTAGCAATCGTTGCACCATGGATTTCTTTTAATCGATTTTTAAAATTTGGGTTTGATCAACATTCAAAAATATTTTCAAATTTAAAATAAGATTTTTGATCCGTTTAACATTTACAAGATATTTATCATATATACTAATTTGCGACAATGTGTTTCCGATGGAACATAATGATTATGAAAAATTTTATAAAGAGGGATATTCACATCCGTCATCATCAAAACTAATTTAAAACAAAAATCATTTGGAACTGCAATCAATTTCGATTGACGAAGTAGTGTGTTTTATTTTTTTATTATCCATTTCAGTCTGTCTGTGTTGACCCACGTTAAAATTTTTCGAAAAGTTTGCGAGAACACAACAGAACTTACAATTAAGTTCACAATTAGTACTTCTCTCAAATTCTAGTGGATATTTATTTAATATATCACGAGCCGAGCACGCGACCGAGCACAGCAAGCGACTTTGACACATGTCATGCCTGAGATCTATCCTCAACAGTGAGGAGGTCGATTTTTCCAGACATAAGAAGCATAAAATTTTCATGTAAAAAAGTATGTGAAAATTTTTGTATTTGAGAAGTACATAGAAGACCACAAAGCTATCAGTAAGACATGGGCACAAGTACCTAAGCTTTTCCTTGTCCCAGCCACAGAATTTTTGAGATCAAGCGAGACCAGGAAAGTTAATTATTTTTAATTAATTCCGAGATAGGAAGTCCATTAGTTACTCTTGTCTTGTAGTTTCTTTTAATTGTAGTGCGAACGAATTTTTAAAAAGTACAGTAAAGTCTTCCATAACCGCCACTCTTGAATAATTGTCACAAAAATGTATTTTAAATAAAAAAATTCTGATGTCTTTCAAAAGATGAACATGTTGATAAGCTAAAAAATGTTACTAAAAAGAATACTATCAAACTTTGTGTAGTCTGATAACTTTGTATAGAGATGGTTGTTGTGTCTCGAAATTTACGGATCGCCATATGGAGAAATACAATGATGAAACTGAACCGGATATGGATTAGCAAAAATATCTGTTCTAAGACATAGATAAGACTTGTCGACGCGATTGTGTTTCTAGTCTTTCTCTATGGTTGTGAATCGTGGACATTGTCCAAAGCAGACAACATACAATTGGATTCATTAGAATTGTGGCGGTGACGTAAACTTTTGAAAATAAATTGGTACGACAAAGTATCGAATGATAAAGCTCTTGTAAAAATTAAACCATCATTGCCACTTGTGGCAAAAATATGGAAACAACAATTATCATACTTGGGACACGTACTTCGGAGTGATGATATAGAAAAGAAAATCTTTTTATCTGTGTTTACTGGAAAGAGGATACATGGAAGACCAAAATTAAGTTGGACATCACAAGTCGTCGAAATAGCCGGACATCGTTACTTGGAGATTGAAGAGCTGGTTAAGAACTGGTGGATGAATTTGATCAATAAAATCGTCAATGGCCGGAATCGGCTGAATATGACTTAATTTAACTAATCAAGCTTTACAAATAATTAAAAATTTTTTAATCAATCCGAAAATATTGACGTTAATAAGGCTATTGGGTCAAATGAAATAAGTAAGGCCATAAAAAACTACATAGTTTGAATATTTTTGTGGATTCTGTTATCCGTTATTTTCTAATAATTGCCACATTTTTAAAAGTTCCATTTTTGTGGATATGAGAGAGTTTACTCTAATATTTTGAATACATAGATTTTTCATCCTATAAAACATTTGATAGAAACGTAGACGTCATATATAAGCTATAAATAAGTCATTTAAATCGATTAAACATAACTCTAGCGCACTAACAAATTTATTTCTAATAAAAATTATGCTAAAATTATAAATTGCATATTAGTTGGATTCAAATTAGGGTTGTCGTCAAACCCCCTAATAAAATTTTTAATCACGCCTCAAGTTAAAAAGAAGAAAAAATCTAAAACCAATAAAAATTAGAATTTATCTTGTGAAAATATACATTTATAAAATCAATAAACACTTTCGTCTCTGTTTTATTAAAAATAAAAATATTATTTTTTCTTTTTTCGGAACCAGCAACAAAATCTAATTCGAATTAAAAAACAAATAAACTTTGACTTTGGTTTAGAAAATACAGAATTCTAAAAAATATTACAAAATATTAACCGGAGTAGGAATATTTCTGACAAACGAGGAATCACGTTTGTGAGTATCAACACAGACCACCCAATCACCCTCACACTCTTCTGAATATCCAGACAAAACTTCCGACATCAAACCAGATAAATAAGCATAATCAGGTGCCTCCTCAAATTTAAGGGACCGAGAATATGATAAAAATATGCCGAATTGTCCTTTAAATCATAATTGGTAAAATAACCAGGCAATCCTTGCAAAGTGCTTTAACTGTTGTGGCATTTTTTTTCTCCCCGATTTTTTGATACCGTTCTTTGACTGTGTCTGCCTGAAGTCCCTGCCAAGGCAGACATCCAATCAAAAAATAAAAGAACATATGGCCCATAGCTTCCAGGTCATCTCTTCTGCTCTGTTCTAGGAAAATAAGTAAATATAAAAACCCATCCCCTTGTGAGTATTTATGCTCATATATCGTGCAGTCCCCGTCAAGTGCCGTTGTTCGCAGAATGGAATATGGACGCCCGTTTTACTGTCACGGTATTCCTTCGATAAGCCAAAGTCGACAATATGCAAAACATTCGACCGGTCGTTAGGTCCAAGAAGAAAATTGTCAGGCTTCACGTCTCTGTAAACTATTCCTTTAGAGTGGACATATGAAATTAGTTTAATCTAGAAAATAAATTCAATAAATACTAATTGCTTTGCGATCAATGCAACTTTCTTTGCTGGAAATATTCTTCCACACGTGTCAAAGTGACTTTCCAGGCTCGGACCAAGTAGATCAAGGACTAAGACATTATGAGTGCCATGCAGTCCAAAAAAATAAGCATCTGGTATTCCTTCTATTTTAATCGTCTTTAGCAAGGTCAACCTTGAGGACAGAGCATTTTGTAATACTGGTACTCCAAATGTAATTGAGGAGACCGAGCTTTGGTGCTTTCCTAAATAAATTATAATACTGACGAGAAACTAATTTTATTGCGTAGTTCTTGCCTGTAATTATATTTCTGCCTATGTGTAATAAAATCAACTAATGATAACAAAGTCTAATTTCGCCAAAGTTCCCTGCACCGAGTCGTTGACGCAGCTCATACTTTCCGTCGATATATCCTAGATTGACAGATGACTTGGACATCAGAATCCCCCGAGTTGATTGAACGATACAAACCGTCTATTATAAGCAATGGGATTGATCATTCAAGAATAGAAAAATCAATAATTCGTTAATTTGTCGATAAAATTTATTAATTATAACAAGACAGCGAAAAATAAATAAGGACAAGGAAATACCAAATAACAACTAAGAGGAATAATCTGGATAAATAATTTATCATTATTGAACAAAAATATTGATTAAATAATAAATCTAAATAAATAAAACAAGTCGATGGGCTAATTAAAACAAACAAGTAGAATTTAGATTACAATGTTGATATAAAATCAGACGAAAATAAAGAACATTAAGAAATTTTTTAAGATTTGAGATTCTCCAACCCGTTACCGAATCTTCTATGGACTCGGGGTCAGTCGCCGCAGAAAGCCGCTGGCTTGGGTTGTCCTTTGAGCTTCCGCAGAATACACACGCACAGGACGAATGGGACAGGATCCTCTCTGACCAGAAGCTGAACAACCTCAAGCCTAAGCTCAATCAACACCCCTTGGCTTGTTTATTGGCTGCCTCACAACCATATTCGGGGGTTTGGTTGACCGCCATTCCAATGGGATTGATTGAAACCTTATTGAAAGATGATTGCCTAGGGATCGGCGTCTCATTGCGCCTGAGGCTAAACGTATTCCGGGAACACCGGTACCGCTGCGGATCGACCGTTGACCTCTTTGGATTGCACCTATTATCGTGCCAGAGAAGCTCCGGACGCCTCTCCAGACATACTGTCCTGAACGACATAGTCAAGCGGACTCTTGAAACTGCCGGATTCCCATCACAGTTGGAACCGGCTTTATCGCACCGTCATATCTTTGCTCCGATCGCAGTGGATACTTCGGGAGTCCTCGGTCCCAGAACCAAAAAATTCCTTATTAAACTGGGGGACCTGGCAAGCAGAAGGGGAAACGATCATCGAGAACGGACATGGCTTTTCTAACGCATATCAATAGCCATCTTGCGTGGGAATTGCCATTCCATCTTATCCTCTGCTGCTAATTCAATATTTATTAGTAACTATGTATATTCCAATACTTTGTGTCTTTACATAGATTTAAGTAATTTTTCCAACATGTTTTTTTCTAAACAAGAATTTAATATCAAAAAGTTAACAAAGCCATCCATCCGAAGTGGATGCCGCCAACATTATTGACGTTGCGTTGCCTCTCACGATAGCAACAGAGATCAACTGGAGAAGCCACCGGGTCTTACGTTTGTCGTGGCTTTTTAAAGTGGGTAAGCATCAAAGCTTGTTTAGGAAGCGAAGCGATTTCCCACTTATTCCTCCAGTTGTCTCGACCACAATCGGTCTCTCAGCGCTTCAAATTTTCTTTTCTTTGCCAGCATCGTTTTTTACGCGGCATAAACTAATTTGAATTTATATGAAATCAAAAATGTATATTTTTCTTTATAAATATTAAATTATCAAGATTTTAAAGAGATTTGTTAAACTTTTTAGAATACAATAAATCTAATTTTATTTAAAAATGTTTATTAAAAATTAAGTTCTAAATAATTAAAGTAAACGAAATAAAACATTATCTATCTATAATATAAACAATCGTTCCATATATTCGAAACTATTATACATAGTTGTCCTTTGGGACATATAATAAAATTGGAACGATACAGAGAAGATTAGCATGGCCCCTGCGCAAGGATGACACGCATAATCGTGAAGCGTTCCACTTTTTTTTAAATTCCATTTTTTAATTCATAACGTATTTTTGCTGAAATGCATCTTGTGCCGACAAACCGAGACGTTTTTTCTGACACAAATCACTGAATGTTTTAATGTTCCAAGTTTTTCAGTCTGCTGGTGTCTTTTCGATCCTCCTATCAATTGCTCACTACCCTGGCGATGAGAAAATCCCAAGCGAATGACAATCTTGCTATTTTTTGAAGGCAAGTCATTTTTGTATGATGCGACATTTATAAATCCGTTCTTGTTTTCGAATATCATCGAGTCCACATGGCACGTTACAAACAAGGCAAACTGTGCAAAGAAAAAAGGACAAAATACTATCACACTATCACATTTGCGCCATGGTTACAGGCTTGGTAAACCAAGACATTGGAAAAATCTAAAAATGCCTCAAATTTTGTGTTGTCAATGAAACTTGAAATATGCACAATCTTAGATTTCCTCAACCACAGGTGTCCAATAAAGACCATTTCATCTCAAATGCCAATAACCTGACGTTTTACTGATCCAGCGAGTTCTTGAAATCACACGTTCCCTAGTCCAGCACCTCGTCAGTCGAAAAGTCCAACCTCTGTTCATGCCGACATCCCCACCGCGAATGGTTAATTCGAACTTATTTGGTGGGCCCAGAATGAACTACGAGGAGAATCGGTATCCTCAAAGTTTCCTCAGAATAGTCCAGATGAGTGTAGTTATGCCAGTGGATTATACCGTTTGTCAATTTAACAATTTTCTAATGAATTTTACTTCAGAGAGACTCTCGAAAGCCAACTCCAAAGGTGCAGCAAAAGATAATTAAAACTGACATTCTGGCTGGATTAAACTCTCCAATTTATAATCTTACTATTAAAAAGAAACTAGTTTACTGCCTAACTAAGTCCTAAGCCTTTGAAGGTGGCACTTCACGCACCTTCTTCTATTTTTCATCCTCTTCTCTGATTCTGTAGACCTCCGAGAAGGTGCAGTTAAGCGCCTACGGTGATTAAATGTCAGGAAAGGACTGGATCGGGGAGCATCAAACAAGATACTCTCCAGAGTCGTCTTAATAACTGTTGACTGGCCACCTTAGTCATCAACTTGTACAGGTTTGGCATAGAGGTTATTGGACAATAATCTGTTAAAGCGAGAGGGTTATCTACTCTAAGAATCAAATAAGCGACCCCAGTACATAATCATTCTGGAATGGAGCTAGAGTTAAGTTTAAACTGCTTTACAATTTTTATAAAGAAATTATACACCTTATCATCCCCAATTGTCTTCCAGTCAGAGAGACGGGTTGCTGCTTCATCGAACAAAATTATTTTCTATATCCTGAAACTTTCTAATTTTGTAAAGTAATGATTATAGGTAAAAATACTTGATATTTTATAGATAAACATGTAGAATATTAAAATTTATTAAGTGGTGCCACGATTTTTGGAGCCCACTGTAGGTACAAAGGTCCCCAAAACAGAAACGACATACCCTTAAGAGGACTTGCTTTCACATACTCCTGCATTTGTCATGCATTTTGTCTGGGGGGAATTTGTCATGGGGGGAATTCTTGCCCTTGACCATATTGATCACATTATAAATTTGCCCAGTCAGCGCTTCCAACTCGGCGTTTCTTCCGGCCACCTTCGCGGCAATGTTTTCCACCTACTCTTTAGCATAGATTTATTTGTGATTTTTTAATAGGTTTTCTGTGCAGAGTAGAAATAGAGATGGCATTTTCAACACTTTCCAGAACCTCTTCCAACACTCTGAAAAGAGCGGATTTAACCCAGTCCTCAAAAGCAGAGAGACATTTGCTTAAGAAACAAATGCGACTGTCAATGCAATCTTTTGCCTGGTTTTTCTATACGGCGCTGAAACATGGATAGTAGAAAATCAGTATAGACGAAAAATTAACAATTTTGAATTTTGGTCCTGAAGAAGGTTACTGAGAATCTCTTGGACGTAAAAAATAACAAACATCGATATATTCAAACTGGTAAGCACAGACATTTTGCTTGAAGGAAAAATTGTAAAACACAGATTGGCGTTCTTTGGACATGTTACCTGCTCTGATTCATTGGAAAGAACTATTATGCTGAGCAATATTGCTGGGAAAATAAGTCTCTCAGAATATTTTAAATAAAGATTTAAAATATATAATGAACATATTATGGTCAGATGAAACCAAAATTGAACTTTTTGGCCTCAGGAAAAAAAATCAAGAATATGACCAAAAATGTACCATATCGACAGTTAAACACGGAGGAGGCAGCATAATGTTATGGGCATGTTTTTCGTCTCAAGGAGTGGATGAACTATTTTTCATAGATGGAATATTAAATGCCAAGATGTACGTCGAAATTTTGGAAAATTGTTTAGTTCCGTCCATCAATAAATTAAAGCTAAGAAGCAATTGGACGTTTCAACACGACAACGATCCTAAACATAAAGCTAAAATAACTACTGAATGGCTTAATAATGGAATAAATGTTCTGAAATGGCCTAGTCAATCTCCTGACTTAAACCCAATTGAAAATTTATGGAAAACGTTAAAAATAAAGGTAGGAAACCGAAGACCTAGAAATATAGTGGAGTTAAAAGCATTCTGCCGTGAGGAGTGGATTAAAATTTCCAAAGAAGAATGCTTTAAATTAATAGATACATACAAAAGAAGATTAGAAGCAGTAATTGTTCCAAAAGGGCATGCAACAAAATATTAATAAGGCATCGTGCCAACACTTATTGACCCTTAAATAACGCTAAAAATTAAAAAAATGTTTTTTCTTTGTCAATTATCGCTAATTTTAAAGATTTAAAATTATTTTCTAAATCATAATCTTTTTAATTTTTCAAAAAAATAATTAAAAGTCAAAATACTTCATATTTTATGGGTAAAAACGTAAAATCTTAAAATTTATTAAGTGGTGCCATGACTTTTTGGGCCCACTGTAAGTTCTGATGTTAGTTCAACTATAAAGTAAAATTTCTACATTTGAAAAATTAAAGATTTTTAAATAAAAATTGGATTTCATTTCCTTCCATTAATTTTTGACAATAGTCTTTCAACCTTTTGGAGCATATACCTCCAATAGAAGTTGTTAAATCATTGGATGCTAATTCACATACATTTTGTTCAATTATTCTTGGATTCCAAATATCAATGAATCTTTGGTAAAATATCGAAAAAAGCTGGCTTTAACCGGGGTAATCCTGGTTACATTTTGATTTATTTGATGGCTCCTTCCTCTTTTAGGAGAACCGCCAAACTAAGTAAAAACTTTGGATCTTTTTTAGTTCTGGTCAAAACCTTATTAGACCTTTCGAGTTAATTGGTTAAGTCAGCTCGAGGTCGACCCGTCATTGACCCAGCTCTTGAAGTCGACAAAGTCTGCACAGCTGAGTGAGATATAGTCGTTTCCTAGTTCTAACTTCAGCTTTTCCTAATTCTTGGAACGTTCCACCATGTTCATGGCTTAAGAGCTGAATTAAGTCTGTTTAGTTGATTTTTATTTGTTTAACCCCATTCTCTCCTGAAATTGTGAGGAATGAGGCACTAAAAACTGACAAACCTCTTAAGGTCATAGCATAAGTTAAGGATGGAGTTTATCTTATATGATCTTCTTATAATAGTGAGATTTTTGCATTCCAGGACGACGTACGTTACTGTGTATTGTCCGTCATGGCAAATTTGACAGAACGGATTGACGTCCTTATCCAGTTTGGTTTGATAGTCAAGAAGTAAAGGATGATGTCCACAGCAAAATCTTCCAATTTCTACCCGATCTTTGCGGCTGATTTCATTAGAGTCCCTGCGATCTGTTCCAGCATGTGTACCCAAATAGAATAGATATTTCTCCTCATTTTTACAAAGCGTGCTATATAGCAAAACTTGGCATTAATGGCCCTGAACCTCCGGTTTTCTGTACCACTCGTTCTTTACATTCGAAAAGCCGATCTTTAGCCTCAATCGTACAAGCCATTGAGCTTCTCTATGATCAGAAGTTACCATTTCAAAGATATGGAGTCTCACTCCCCTTCTCTCAAAGCGTTCAAGAGTCATTTTTCAAACAAAAAACAGAGACATCTAAATATAATATGAACAAAAATACTTGTGCAATGTCATTTATAAAAAAATTGAAAATGAAAGCGTCGCCTTTAGCCGACATCTGAGTATAAAAATAACAAAATTGAAAGAGCCTACTTAAGACTTAAAAAGCCACCAAAGGCTCGTAAGCCAGCTTTTGCTGACCCCTGGTCTAGATTAACGTCACGTTTGCAGTCGAAATCATTGAGAATGTACCATAAAATCTTAATAATGAACTATAAGCTCCGCTTTCTCAAAAACAAGGACCGGTCCTACCTAATACAATATCAACTGGAATATTATTTTTCCGAGTAACTGGACGGTAATCATAAATTAGCACAAATATGATGGATGACAAGCATCTCGTAATTCTTTCAGCCGACTTTGGGTTTGTGAAGCTTATTATTTCCCGAGAATGAGAAAAGTTGGCGAAACAGTAGAGAATTATGAAAAGATGACTCTTGAGCAAGCTCAAAGTGTGATCAGCCAGCTTAAAGGTTAGGATAAAAAGCTTCTTGAAGTGATTGTAAAACATGGAAACAAAGTGTCGAGTTATTCAGATAAGAACCCGATGACTCCTTATAATTTGAGTGTTTACTTTGCACCTAATTTGTTTCACTCTGGCATGTTTGAATATATGAATAAGTCAATTTATATGCTAAGTTTGTCGCCTATTTGATTGACAATCATGAAAAGAAACTTGAGTTTTTATAAAATAGCGGACAAGTTTTTAAGAGTAAAAGACAATAAAGTGTTCATTTTAGCTTTTTTTGTCTACAAACTCAAGAGGGTGTCCATTTTTGTATTCGATAGGTGGATTGGCCACATTTGAGTTACTTTTGGAGGACTCACTCCCTTCGTCTTAGAATTCATCAAAAAAAGGACAAATTAACAACAAATGTGCAGAAATTCAAAGACTTGCTCACTGAAATGGACCCTCAGTCGATAAACTGTGTGCTCACTACAACCTCCTGCTTTGCTCCTCGAGTTCCTGACACATTTTTATTATTTTTGATTACTGATAGAATACCAGAACTGGCCCGTCTCCATGATTGTCAATTAAACTTTAAATTATATAGATATTATTATTAACCCCCAAGCTTGCTTAGCATAGCAAACCCGGCACAAACAGTCATAGCTAACTAATCGAATGAAGAAGCCAAGGAATAAGGAACTGTTTGTGCTGATCAACATTAGCCTCCAAATCTTCAATACAGCTTTCCGGATCCAAAGAGAGGTGGGGAATATCTGGTTAGCCCAGTTCCCATTTGTCAGCTTCCTACCGTCGCTCACCGCACGTCATTTGTTTCCGGAAGGGTTTTACATACTGAAGATTTTTCATTGGTAAGTAATCATGAATAGATCAATGATTATATTCCTTCTCTGCTGCCCTTCATTTTTCTTTCTTATGGTAACCCGAGCCTCTTGGTTGCTGGCGATTCTTTCATTTCGTCTTCCTGTGGCGTACAGCAAGGCGATCCTTTGGGTCCTTTATTATTTGCCCTCTCGGTGGATTTTGTCGCCCGCAGGATTGCGTCCCCTCTTAATATTTGGTATTTGGACGACTGTACTATTGGTGGTCCGCCCGACATTTTGCTAAACGACTTGCAATCTCTACTCCCGGCGTTGTCATCTATTGGTCTTGAAATCAATTCTCTAAAATCTGAAATCGTTAATCTTAACGTCGAAGACCTCACCTTCGAAGACCTTTTTGCCTAGTTTCGTGACCTCTTGCCCGATCTGAGGCAGACCTCTTATTCTGAACTTGAAATCCTGGGTGCCCCGATCCACCACCAATCGGTCTCTCGTATTCTCGATTCCAAGAGAAATGCTCTTGCTTCTCTTTGTGATAAACTTGTGGACATCGATCCCCATCCCGCTTTTTTATCCTCAAAAACTTTCTTTTGATTCCGAGGATCAATTATGTCCTAAGGAGTTCCTGTTGCTTTTCTGTTCCCTCTGCTTTGGAGTCTTTTGACGCTCTGGTGCGTTCTTCAGCCGAGATTATTTTTAACGTCAAGTTCGATGATGTCGGTTGGCGTCAGGCCAAACTTCCTGTTCCTTTTGGTGGGCTTGGGCTCCGCTCGGCTCTCGACATTTCTCTTCCCGCTTTCCTTTCATCGTCTTCAGGATTGTATCTTCTTGTCCATAAGATTCTTGAAAAATCGCCCGGATCTCGTTTGGACTCTGATATTAATTCTGCACTTTTGCTTTGGAAGGAAAAAGGGCTTGAGTTCCCTTCTGATAGGTCCCTCCAACGTGAATGGGATAAAATTCTTAGTAAGCATCATGCGGACTCGTTGGAGGCTCTCCTGAACCAGCACAGACTGGCTTGTTACCGTGCCAGCCGCCAACCGCATTCTGGCTCTTGGCTTAACTGCCTTCCTTCGACCCATTTGGACACCTGTCTTGACTCCGACGCCCTCCGTTTTGGCATTTGCCTCCGCCTCGGACTTCCGATCTGTAGTCCCCACCCCTGCCGGTGCGGATCTACTATGGACGTATACGGGCTCCATGCCCTCTCCTGCAAGAAAAGCGCGGGTCGTATTCCACGCCATTCGGCGATTAACAGAATCATTCTCGACTCACTCGAAAAGGCCGGCTACCCTTCTGTCCTTGAGCCTAAGGGTCTCGACCGCGGTGACGGGAAAAGGCCGGACGGCTCTACGTTGTTCTCGTTTTATTCTGGGAGACCTTTGGTCTGGGATTCCACTTGTGTGGATACCTTCTCAAAGTCTTTCATCAACGAATCGGCCTCTCTTGCTGGGTCTCGTGCTAATAAAGATGAGCTTTCGAAGTGCCGGAAATATCAGTCTTTGATGGATGACTTTTGGTTTTGGCCAATCGTTGTCGAGACTTCCGGCGTCTTTGGCTCCGGGACCCTCACTTCCCTAAAGAAATTGGGACATCTTTGTTCTTCGCGGTCCAAGGACCCTAGGGAATTTACTTTCCTCATTCAGAGGATCCTGCTGGCTGTCATGCGTGGCAACAGCTGTTCCCTCCGTCTCGCTGGGAGAATTTATTAGTTTGTTGACTTTACTTAGTCAGTTTTATTTAGAAAATTCGAATTTAAAAAAAAAAAAAAAAAAAAAAATGATTATATTGTTAAAAATTTTTTAATTAAATTGAATTTTTTAAAATTTGTTTGAACAAACTAACATTAAAATAATTAGGCCATCTTTTGTGATTATATCTTAATAATAAAATGGTATGGTGTGTGTCTGTCTGTCTGTCTGTCTGTGTGTCTGTCTGTGTGTCTGTCTGTCTGTCTGTCTGTGTGTGCACACCAACTTCAAATTGGCAATACAATGTCCTCGACTTACATGATGAGGTCCTTAAAACCTTCCCCCCAAAAAAATAAAAAAAAAATTTTCTGCATTTTGGTTAAAATGAACAACTACAATGTCCTCGACTTACATGATGAAGTCCTTAAAACCTTCCCCCCAAAAAAAATTAAAAAAAAATTTTCTGCATTTTGGTTAAAATGAACAACTACAATGTCCTCGACTTACATGATGAAGTCCTTAAAACCTTCCCCCCAAAAAAAATTAAAAAAAAATTTTCTGCATTTTGGTTAAAAGGAACAACTACAATGTCCTCGACTTACATGATGAAGTCCTTAAAACCTTCCCCCCAAAAAAAATTAAAAAAAAAATTTTCTGCATTTTGGTTAAAATGAACAACTACAATGTCCTCGACTTACATGATGAAGTCCTTAAAACCTTCCCCCCCAAAAAAATTAAAAAAAAATTTTCTGCATTTTGGTTAAAATGAACAACTACAATGTCCTCGACTTACATGATGATATCCTTAAAACCTTCCCCCCAAAAAAAATTAAAAAAAAAATTTTCTCCATTTTGGTTAAAATGAACAACTACAATGTCCTCGACTTACATGATGAAGTCCTTAAAACCTTCCCCCCAAAAAAAAATTATTAAAAAAAATTTTCTCCATTTGGTAAAATGAACAACTACAATGTCCTCGACTTACATGATGAAGTCCTTAAAACCTTCCCCCCCAAAAAAAAATTAAAAAAAAATTTTCTGCATTTTGGTAAAATGAACAACTACAATGTCCTCGACTTACATGATGAAGTCCTTAAAACCTTCCCCCCAAAAAAATTAAAAAAAATTTTCTGCATTTTGGTTAAAATGAACAACTACAATGTCCTCGACTTACATGATGAAGTCCTTAAAACCTTCCCCCCAAAAAATAAAAAAAAATTTTCTGCATTTTGGTTAAAATGAACAACTACAATGTCCTCGACTTACATGATGAAGTCCTTAAAACCTTCCCCCCAAAAAAAATTAAAAAAAAAATTTTCTGCATTTTGGTTAAAATGAACAACTACAATGTCCTCGACTTACATGATGAAGTCCTTAAAACCTTCCCTCCCAAAAAAAATTAAAAAAAATTTTCTGCATTTGGGTTAAAATGAACAACTACAATGTCTTTGACTTACATGATGAAGTCCTTAAAACCTTCCCCCCCAAAAAATTAAAAAAAATTTTCTGCATTTTGGTTAAAATGAACAACTACAATGTCCTCGACTTACATGATGAAGTCCTTCAAACCTTCCCCCCAAAAAATTAAAAAAAATTTTCTGCATTTTGGTTAAAATGAACAACTACAATGTCCTCGACTTACATGATGAAGTCCTTAAAACCTTCCCCCCCAAAAAAAATAAAAAAAAATTTTCTGCATTTTGGTTAAAATGAACAACTACAATGTCCTCGACTTACATGATGAAGTCCTTAAAACTTCCCTCCCAAAAAAAATTAAAAAAAAATTTTCTGCATTTTGGTTAAAATGAACAACTACAATGTCCTCGACTTACATGATGAAGTCTTAAAACCTTCCCCCCAAAAAATCAAAAAATTATTTTCTGCATTTTGATAAAATGAACAAGCGAATGTCCTCGACATTCATGATGAGGTCCATTAAAACCTTCAAGGCAAAAATCTCACGTATTAAGAATATCCTTGATGAAAACGACAGCGAGAATATTAACAATGATGAACTCCCAATTATTCGCGATAAAGAAATTCAATTCATCCTATGTTTTTCTCTTTTAAATTAAATGCATATATCATTATCGACCATGAATCAAAATTAAAGCTATTATCATATTTGACTTTGACAGAATGTGCAATCACAGATTGCACGACTTTGAATAGAGTGTGCAATTAACAGATTTTGAAAAACCACTTTGATAGTTGAAACCACATTAGCAAAATCATTAACACAATTTACCACCAATTGACGCACGACCTTGAATAGAGTGTGCAATTAACAGATTTTGAAAAACATTGATAGTTGAAACCACATTAGCACAACCATTAACACAATTTACCACCAATTGACAGCGCAATCAGAAGAATTTGCGTAAAATATTAACTATTTACTTGAGTTTTTCGTAAAGATAGAATTTATTTTCGGTATGCCTCTTTCCTAAACTTTTTATTCAAAAATAATTTTTTAAATAGATATAACCAAAAAAAAAAAACAAACAAACACAAACAAAAACCGAAGGAGGAAAAACGAAGTGAAGAAAAAACGTCAGCTAATAAGGTATTATTAATCTTTTTGTGTGTCGCTTTCTTGCCTGCCGCATCTCCCCCTGCCCCATTTCCGCCAGTAAAAACCAAAAAAATAAAAAAAGAAAAAAAAAAGGAAATTACAAAGGAAAAATGAAAAAATTAAATATAAAAAAAATAGACCACAAAAAATGAAAAAAAAAGTTTGCAATGACAATAACAAGGCCCAGGGACAGTCATTAAAGGTAGTTGGGTTATTTTTAGAGAGTGAGTGCTTTTCACATGGACAGCTGTATGTGGGATGCTCGAGGGTAGGCAGAAGAGAAAATTTATTCATATATGCCAAGGAAGGAGGACGACAAACACTGATAATAACCAATTTTAATTTTTATTTTGTCTAATGTGACTTGTGGTCCAGTAGCATTTGAAGAATGTGGGGGATCATCATCTATTACAAGCATTGATGTTACAGATTGTAATATGACCTCATGTTATGTATATGGAGGGGAGAATTGGAAATAAAAATAAATCTTACCATATGTATAAATACGATTTTATTTTTAGCAAAGTCACTTAGAAAAATCAGCGCGGAGGGATTTATCGAAACACCCCGTCTTCCCATTTTTAGAGCACCCAACGCATGTCTTTATATCTCAGAGCAGTGTCCACCTGTAGAAAACAGTCAAATCAGCTTTGACTATAGACGGAAACTTCCCAATGTACATTTGAATGTATTTTATATATATTTATCATATAGCCGATGAATCTAAAAGTTTTTGTTAAGTTTTTAGAAGACGATGAAATAATTGCCTGCGCAAAATTTAATGTACAGATTGGCTCGCGTGAAAAGAATTTTGAAAATGAAATTAATGTCAAAATTCGATTTGACTGAATTTCATTAATCTAATTAATCTCACTAATAATTCTGGTTTTGATTTTGATTAATTCTTTGTTAACAATTTATAATTTGAGGAGAACCATAAGTACAGTGCGACCCAGAATTGTGGGAATTTTTCTTTAATTTTGAGGCTTTCCCCAAAAAGAGGGTTTTCCTTAAATGTAAGTCTCTCCTGTTCGATGTCTTACCTCAATAATATAACCAAGACAAATAACTACAATTTTTATTTTGTTTTAATTCGGACAAGTTTAGTAATGTCGATTCGCAGACATATGTTGATCCAAATATCGCTAAATTTTTGTATTATTGGCTAGATTCGGTAATCGGTTCTCTGGAATTCTCGAATAAAAGTCAATTATTGCAATGTTGCTGAACAAACTTTTCAGTTCGACATCATTTTGAAAATCAATCAATTCCAGTTGGTAAATGCAGGAAATTTCCTCACATTTTCATAATTAATGGAGATGAAAATAATCTCATTGAATTTGCATCTTCTTTAAAGCTCTGTCAGGTTAAATTAAATACTAAAAACCTGAAATCTTGTATCAAATTGCGAACTTAAATCTTTAATTATTTTTAAATATTTATCAGTTGACCCACTTTCGAAATTTTCTGACAAATAAGGAAAATGTGTGTAACCATTATTTGATATCTGCGCTTTCCATAAAATTAATTTCTTAGCGAAGGCATTGATATATCCATAAATTTGATAATTTAATGTAGTGTATAAATTGGCACGTGTACGTGTTGTGCTGTGTGGTGTTTCGTTCTGATAAAGAAGACAAAAAAGAAGATAAAGAAGATGAACCCTGAGAAGATGGTGACCAAGAAACTTGGAAAAAATAGCAGCTGTGTTAAAGAAACCAAACCAGTCTACACTTTCCTCCGCGAGTCTTCATCATGTGGTGTCTGTTTTTCCTCTTGCCCTGGCAAAAATGGGGTCCGCTGCTCTCTTTGCAATGGCTATTTCCATCTCTATTGCCTCAAAATCAGCAAGAAAGCTGCTTCGGCAATCACCAGATGGCTTTGCTCTGCCTGTCTGCTTGCTCCCCACTGTTCTGGGCCTATTCGCAATCACCAGACAAGAAAGCTGCTTCGGCAATCACCAGACAACCACCAGACCATGCCCACAACGGCCAATAACTCATTTGAAAGCGTGGACTCCTTTCTCGTTGAATTATCGTGCTTCCGCCGGTCTCTAAAAATCCCTCTCCGAATTCCTAAATCTGCCCGCATACAAGCAGTTTTGTGCCTGTCAACTGTTATCAACGATACGCTTCTGTTGGACACTTGGGAAGCATGGACCCGCTTTATCAGCTTTGCCTCTCTGACCCTCGGGACTCAAATTCGCACTGAAAAAAATCCACAACCTCTCTCCTCACGAATTTAATGTATTTTCCCCTTGTAGTTCGACATTTAGGGCAGACAGATGCATCGATAGATCCACTATAGAGGAATCGAATGTAGACTTACCTACTCATTTACAATAATTATCCAAAGGGAACAATGGCCCTCTATACTATAGAGGAATCAAATGTAGACCTACCTACTCATTCACAATAATTATCCAAAGGGAACAATGGCCCACAGGACAGTTTGAATAAAGATTGTTTCCAAACGAACTTTCGGTTCTCCACGAAGCAAAAGTAAATATTATTACGTTAGTCTTGAAATGGGATGCGGTTGTCTTAAGGTTTTTTAAAAGTCACATGGATAAGTTATCCACTAAAGAAGTAACGAGGACATACATCTAGTCGGTTAAGCTAAAAGGACGCTGGAGAGTACGCTGGTTGAATACAGACATGGAATGAAGGTAGACGACGTAGAGTAACTCCGCGGAGCTGATATGCCACGTGGACACTCAACTGGATAAAAACCTCGAAACGGAAACGAAAAAGAAAGGAAGTTTGTGGTAAACACTTCTTACAAACTAAGAAGGCAAATCACTGACGATTTAGACTCCTAATTAGATAATTTAGTTGATTAAAATTAAACGATTCAAATGAAATAATTTAATTTATTACGCAAGAAATATGCTTGTTTATTTCCTTTTTTATTTCCTAACTAAAAACTCTCGATAACTCACAAAGCGAAAACATAAAAAATATGAAACCAATAAGGAAAACAAAAAAAAAAACGAAAATGTTCACGAATAAATACTTTCAAGTTCATCTTTAAAATATTGAGATTCAACTGAAAAACGCCTGAAATTATCGAAACAAGAATCTCCATATACAAACGCTAAGCATTTTTATGGCCATACACGTGTCCATCAAGTACAAAAGAACTTTCAGACTTTGTTCGCATTAGCCGGTAGCAAAAACCACATCTGTCATCATCAAACTGTGGTTCACTAGTATCCCATGTTATTTCTTCTAGTTTTGCAAGATCCTTTAGACATTCTTTGAGAGATGGTGAAAGGTCTCGAAATTCTGGACTCTCAGGAGAGAATTCATAAAACCCGCCCTGTAATTTTGCAATTATCAGCTGGAGATCTATATTTTTGACTATTCAAAATATTATCACCAACAAAAACCTTCATCCATATGATCTGACAATTTAGACATGTCCAGGTTCATGATAACAAAAACTAAACTTGAAAATATTTTATTTATTTTTTTAAATAATATCTAAAAAATTAATATAATAAATAATTTTTTTTAAATCTAGATAATTATAATTTTTCAAAATATGTGCTTAATTTATTTGGGCAGTTAAAGTCTCAGTAAAACAATTTGTTGTACCTCATTTTATAATGACATAAAATTTTGTTTTTCACATTTCACTTTAGTATGTAATCATTTATATTGCCATATTTTGTCTTGATTAAATTTTTCTTTGATCATTGAACGAATGAATTTCAATACCACCGACCTTACCGTAGCTCATCATTGTGAATATATTTACAAATAGGCGGTGATCATTTAATATTCATATCAATTGTAGTCTATAATGTTTACTATTTTTATAGGAAATGTCAAGTTACACGACTGCAATGGCAATTCGTTATAATGGAGGGGTGATTCTTGCTGCTGATACTCGAATGACTATTACTTTTGGCCATTCAGTGACATGTATCATTATTATTCACTTAATTTAGTCGTCGACGGGAGGATCAAAATTTTTCAGATTGCAACAAATGCAATCGTTACCTTTTCAGGTGATTTTATTGTCATATATCAATTGGTTCAATGCATTCGAGCCATCGTCAGGTAATTCTCAACATTTTCAATATTTAGAACAACGTGGGGAAATTCAAATGCACACAAAGAATCTTTGGAACGCCTAATTTTACAATGCCTGAGACGATTTAAATCTCCTATGCAATATACCGTAAATTTAAGTTTTCTTTAACTATTAGATGGTGATTCTCGTTTTTCTGGACAATTTCATACATGTTGTGTTGATCGATCACGTGAACATTGTACAAAGCTATAACACAATAACTTCAATCGGCTCAGGCAGATACTATGCAACAAGTTATGCCACAAATAAGTTTTAAACATATAGTAAGTAATAGTTACCCGGGCTATTATAAAGAAAAAGAACAAATTCTAGATTTGGCACATCGTGCAATTCAAGAGGCCAGCGTTACCGATATGTACACTGGAGGGCCCTCTTATTGTATTTTTTGTTTATAATTTATTAGTGGCATCCATTACAATTAATGGAATACAATTAGAGGGTTATCGAAGTTAACCTGTAAAGTGGTTATCGAACTTATTTATTATTTTAAAATCTCTTTTTATTTTTATGCGATGTCATTAAACAGACTGGTGCTAAAATAACTCCAAAATTACTCGAGTTAGGTTTAGATAAGCTTCCTATGCTTATATGCACTCAAATGTGTTTAATTCAATAATTTTAAAATAAAATCAAAATTTTGCATCTGCCGGGAATCGAACCCAGTTCACTGGCATGGGAAGCGAACATGAGACGATCACACCACAGATGGTTTATTTTTTCCCTGGATTCTTTAAGGTTCGGGCATCATACAACGTTTTTCTTTTTTAAACTCAAAGGTACCTTATATAATTACAAAAAATAAGGGACCTAATTTTGTGAACTTTTAATAAATCCTTTTATTATTTCAGTGGCCGAAATTTTGTTTGGCTCCGATTCTGTATCCAGATTCAAAGAGGTCCTTTTGTCTAATGATACAATTTCTCTAAGAATTTAAGATATGTCTGGTAATATCTTGTCTCAAATTCTCAAAACTACAGTTCTTTCTCGATAAGCATCCAGTTCGATGAATCGACTGATATAACTTAGTCAGTTGGTTTCTTTTCTTTTGAACAGGATCGCCATCAGTTCTTCTTATTGACCTTAACATCATAATTTTTAGTTAATTAAATAAAAATTTTTAGAAATAAAATATGTTTGATTTATAGTATTTTGAGATGTTTTTAATATCAATTGTAGCCATGACCTTGAGTTCATTTTGTCAAAGAATGAGTGAATTCTCTTCATTGTGCTTTTTAATAATTTGAATTTACTTATTTTTAAAAGACAGGAGGAAAGATTATAATATATTAGTGGCATCCATTACAATCAATGGAATACAATTTGAAGGTTACCGCAGTTAACCTGTGCATGTGAATATGTCCAAATTTTAGAAATAAATCTTATTTTTAGAAATAAAATATGTTTGATTTATAGTATTTTGAGATGTTTTTAATATCAATTGTAGCCATGACCTTGAGTTCATTTTGTCAAAGAATGAGTGAATTCTCTTCATTGTGCTTTTTAATGATTTGAATTTATTTATTTTTAAAAGACAAGAGGAAAGATTATAATATATTAGTGGCATCCATTACAATCAATGGAATACAATTTGAAGGTTACCGCAGTTAACCTGTGCATGTGAATATGTCCAAATTTTAGAAATAAATCTTATTTTTAGAAATAAAATATGTTTGATTTATAGTATTTTGAGATGTTTTTAATATCAATTGTAGCCATGACCTTGAGTTCATTTTGTCAAAGAATGAGTGAATTCTCTTCATTGTGCTTTTTAATGATTTGAATTTATTTATTTTTAAAAGACAAGAGGAAAGATTATAATATATTAGTGGCATCCATTACAATCAATGGAATACAATTTGAAGGTTACCGCAGTTAACCTGTGCATGTGAATATGTCCAAATTTTAGAAATAAATCTTATTTTTAGAAATAAAATATGTTTGATTTATAGTATTTTGAGATGTTTTTAATATCAATTGTAGCCATGACCTTGAGTTCATTTTGTCAAAGAATGAGTGAATTCTCTTCATTGTGCTTTTTAATGATTTGAATTTATTTATTTTTAAAAGACAAGAGGAAAGATTATAATATATTAGTGGCATCCATTACAATCAATGGAATACAATTTGAAGGTTACCGCAGTTAACCTGTGCATGTGAATATGTCCAAATTTTAGAAATAAATCTTATTTTTAGAAATAAAATATGTTTGATTTATAGTATTTTGAGATGTTTCAAATTAGAAATTGCAAAGGCTTTAAAAACGAAAAATATGTCAGAAAACAAGTTTTAAACAAGTGTTGTGAGCCACGTGCATTGGTTTCTTGTGGTGTTTTCAATTTCTTTCATTGCATCTGTTTATCTCTCTCTTATCCTTCTATCTCTCTTATCCTTCTTCTCCATCCCTCTCTTTCCCTTTTTTTTCTTTTTTTCTTTTTTCATTTTATCCTTTCATTCTTGTCTATCCCATTTCCCTATTTTTATTCTCTTTTCCTCTATTCTATTGGACTCTTCTGTAGCTATCCCCCATGTCATTTTGTTTATCTTGTAAATCTGTTAATTCTCGCAAACCGGGTCGCTCCTGCGCCTCTTGCAGTCAGTTTTTCCACCTCTCGTGTGTTAAACTCACTAAACGTGATTTGGCGTCAATCCTTTCTTGGAAGTGCCCCTTATGCCTCCCACACACGTGGATCCCTAAGCCTTCTCCCCACCCGGCGCCCATCCCTCCCGACAAGTTCTTGTCGCTTCTTTCCGAATCCCGAAGCCTCCGCGTAATCCCTGCAAGAATTCCCAAATCTACGCGAATCTGCGTTGCTGATACGCTATCCGACATAATCGATCAGTCCCTTTAAAGCAATCTTCCAGAAACTTGGTGCAAACTATTTTCGTTTCCTTCTGTTTGTCTGGGCGCTGCCCCTCGTTAAACGGAGTCAGTAAATAGGACATCGGCCGCTCAGCAGATTAAAGACCGCTACAGTTCGTTCATAAAGGCACCCTTCGACTTATCATGTATCACGCCAGATCGCCCCTCGACCGCGAAATCTCGCGGACGTCTTAAACAAGACGAAGGGGTACGCTTAGCCCGGTCAGTTAACAGCAAACTAATGCAGGGAGATGTCTCAGCTGCTGTCCGCCTGATTTCATCCACGGCATCCATTGCCCCGCATACTGATTCCGTTCTGAATTCACTCCAGCTGAAACATCCTCCCGCTCCACCTGATATCCGTGAACCCCCTCACATAGCCAAATCCGAACGAATTGTTTCCTCCAGTGACGTGTTAGCCTGCCTTGGATCATTTCCACCGAGCAGCAGCGGGGGAGTAGATGGCCTAAAGCCGATACACCTAAAGGATCTTGTCGCGCCCATGACAGGGGAATCTGGTGCACGCCTCCTGTCCTCGATTGCATTCTTGTGCAGCAGAATTGTCTCTGGAAATATCCCATCTTTTGCACGCGATTTACTGTGCGATTTACTGTTCTCGGCCAACCTGACAGCACTTAATAAAAGTGATGGGGGCATCAGACCCATCGCTGTGGGAAACACATTCAGGAGGCTCTCTGCAAAAATTATCCTCAGTGTTGTCCTCTCTGATTTGAGCCCTCAGCTGCTGCCACATCAGTTTGGTGTCGGTGTTCGCGGTGCTTGTGAGGCTTCTGCCCATGGGGTGAGGGAGTTGGTCATCAATGGCAATCCAAAAATTCCATATCTTGTTAAGCTGGACGTGCGCAACGCTTTTAACAGTGTTCGCAGAGACCACATCCTGGAAGTTGTGCACACCCGCTGCCCGGCACTCTACCCAATTGTCCATCTATCTTATGCGCGTTCCTCGAATCTCCTTTTTGGGAAAAATCTGTTGTACTCAGCGTCTGGGGTTCAGCAAGGGGATCCATTGGGACCTCTCCTATTTGCCCTCGCAGTGGACCATATTGCTAAAAGGTTTTTGTGCTTGCTAAATTTCTGGTATCTCGACGATGTCACCTTAGGTGGCTCGCTTGAAAATATTCATAACGACGTTGCTGATATTATTTCGGGTTTTAGCCAAATTGGCTTATCCCTTAATGGCTCAAGTCGGAATTTACCCTGCTCTCCCTCGATCATTCTTTATTTCATCCTGCCTTCACGTCCCTGTCCGAGAAAGTTGTCGGTCTCTCTGCGACAGACCCGGATGATCTGGTCATCCTTGGTTCACCAATCTCTGGTCGAGGTATTTCCGCTGCCATTGAGTGTAAAAAACGCCAGCTGGCTCAACATCTCCTAACTGGGCGCACATGTCGGGCTATTAAAGCTTCTTAATGTTGACTTTGGCGGGGACCAACTTACCCGCGCAATGTTACCCCTCCGTTTCGGAGGCATCGGTATCCGCTCGTGCAAAGACATTTTTATCCCATGCTATCTATCTTCGCTCTCGGCATCAAGAAATTTTGTCAGTTCTGTTCTTTTTCGCTCCCCTGAACGTTTTGAACTGACTGAATTTTCTTCTGCCCTCGCTGCCTGGACCGCCTCAGGTCTTGCCTTCCCTGTGGAGGATCACCTGCAGAGGAGTTGGGACTCCATCCGCTGCAAAGAAGTTATAAAGTCCCTTAAAGGAAGCGCCGATCAAGTTAAACTCGCCTCGTTGAATGCAGCCTGTCACCCGCATTCTGGAGACTGGTTGAAAGCCATCCCTCTGTCCACCGCTGGCCTCCTCTTGGATGATGAATCGACTCGAATCGGGACCTGTCTTCGTCTGGGAATTCCCCTTTGCCACCTTCACCGGTGCAAGTGCGGCCACATGATTGACCCCGATGGTCTCCACCCCCTTTCGTGCCGCTTAAGCACCGGGCGTATCCCGAGACACGCTGGCCTGAACCACGTCGTTAAACAGGCCCTCAATGCCGCAAGCTTCCCTTCTGTTCTGGAGCCTGCCGGCCTCGACCGTGGCGACGGCAAGCGTCCAGACGGAATGACGGTCTTTCCATTCTCCGAGGGGAAATGCTCGTTTGGGATGTTACCTTCGCGGACACCTTTGCCCCCGAGACCGTTGCTCAGTCTGCGTCCTCCCCCGGCTTCGCTTCCCGTCGGGCTGAGGAGACGAAGCGGAAGAAATACGCCTCTCTCCCACAAAATTACCACTTTGTCCCGATTGCTGTGGAGACAAGTGGAGTGATAGGGACGGCCGGAGTGTTGCTTCTGACGAATTGGGAAGTGCATCCACAAGTGCACGAAGGACCACCGCCAAATCGGCTGGCTGTACCAGAGGATATCGATCGCAATCTTGCGAGGTAACTTGCTTGCAATCCAAGGTGCAGCCACTGCTGACACTTAATTAGCTATTTTGAAGAACTCTTTTGTTGTACTTGTTTGGAACGTTTGCCTTTATAAAAAAAAGTTTTAAACAAATTCAAGACAAGCAAAGGGACTACAGTGAATACCCCCAAATTCGCCATTTTTGAATTCGCCAATTCTTAGATTCGCCTTTTTTTAAAAAATTCTAGTTTCAATGGAAATTCGCCAATTCTGAAATTCGCCACAATTTTTTAAAATTTTTAAATAAAAAATACAAAAATATGGATAAATAATACATTCTTAAAAAGTTCTTGTTCAAGTTTGAAAAAAGACATGAATTCCGTCTGAGAAAATTGCATGGGCAGATAAAAATTATGTTCTTTCCTAAAAATACAACAAGAATAATTCAACCAATGGACATAGGAATTATCAAAACATTTAAAGTGCACTTTAATAAGCACCAATTATTTTATCTCACTAAAATTTTGGAAACTAACGAAGTTTCGGTTTATGAATCCTATAAACATTTAAATCTCAAAGACACTGTTTTTTATAAAAATGGCTTGGGAAGACGTATGCTCGAACACTATTGAAAATTTCTTCAAAAACTGAAAAAAATAGATTTTGATGAACAATCTACAGATAAAAATTTAATCGATGAATTGATAATTAAAAAAAATATTTATGATCCTATTCAAATTGAAAAATTCATTTATATAAATTATTTAGAAGAAAATGCAATTAGCGAAGAAAGTAATTTCAATAATGAAGATCCTGAAGAACAATCTGCAGATAAAAATTTTTCCTTCAAATGAACAAACAATAGTTTATCTCACTAGAAATGAGATCGGTGTAAAATTAAGAGAAATTGAGAAGTCACTAATCGAAATTGGCGAAAACGAAGACGTGCGTCTAGTTACTTCAATTCGAAGATTTGAGGGAAAAAATCAAAATATAAAAAGACAACAAACAGGACTGGAATATTACTTTGACAAAAAAGCATAATTCTTTCTTAAAATAAAATTAATTTTTTCAATCACGTCAATTTTGGCTATTTTCGAATTATTAAACAGTTCTACTCACATTCAAAAATAATTGATTATATTCTGAAATTCGCCATTTCTTAAATTCGCCGCAAAAAATGACGGAACCAAAAATGACAAATTTTGAAGTATTCACTGTATTTCTAGAATCAAACGAGAAATATGTAATTTTGATGGATGTGAAGGTTCTGAGGGCTTCAGAGAACCCGATAATAGTGATAAACATTCATTTCTCGACAAGGTCGTTTTTACTTCATTTCAAAAGTAATAATTAAGTATGCATAAATTTCTATAGATTTAGAAATTATAATTTAGTAGTTTCCGGACCATTATTACAAACTACTGCCAAGAAAGCAGCTCAAATTTTAAATTTACCAGAATTTAAAGCTTCCAATGGATGGCTTGACCGTTTTAAGAAACGGCATCAACTTTTTTTAAAGCAATTTCTGGTGAAAAAAGTAATGCGACACATCCATGCTGAAAAGCTTTTTTAAAACTTATGATAATCACATGGAAGCATATTCCAACAAGGATATCTTCAACTGCGATGAGACTGGATTATTTGTCAAATAATCCGACTGTAGATCCTTCGTAGAGTTAACGGACACTTGTAGTGGTGGCAAAAAAATAAAGAAAGAGTTACCGTTCTTTTATGTACAAATTTAATTGGTGAGAAAATGAAACCTTTGGTAATCGGAAAATACAAGTCTCCTCGTTGTTTAAAAAATTTTAATATTGAACAGCATAATGTATTATATATGTCTTCAAAAAATGCTTGGATGACAAGTTATATTTTTAATGCATGGTTATATGTGATAATTAGGGCAATTTAAGTTAAAAAAGTTAAAATATATGAAAATGTGTATTTTGGCTTAAAAGTAAAAATAAAGTATTTTTTAAATGAAATAGTTACTTATTAAAGAAAAAAATAAAGTTAAAAAGTTAAAAAAAATTTTTTTATAAAGTTAAAAATTTTAACTTTATTTAAAATAGCGCGTGGGTGTTTAGTATGCCAAGTACTGCAAAAACAATGTATTTTAAGGCAAAAAAAATTGTTATTGAATATCCGCTGGAGTTTTTATTACGAGAGAATGGCGAGTTGCAATGTCAACTTTGCTTATGCACAGTCAGGTGTGAGAAAAAGCATTTTGTGAATTCTCACCGAGAATCGAAGAAGCACTCAAATTTATTAAGTTTTTACAAATTAATATAATTTTTAGAGAATAATTTCTATCAGCCTTGTTTGGACGAGTTACCCAATGATGACTGGTCAATGCAAGTCACTAAAGCATTTATTCAATGCGATATACCCTTGCATAAATTGACTATGCCTCCTCTAAAGAATTTATTCAAGAATACTTCTTTGCCTCTTCCTTCCCAATACAAAGCACGAATGTGCGTTAAACAATTGAAAACTGAATATATTGTATTATTTCAAGAAAAGTTTAGGTTTATGAATATATAATTTTTTAGAAATCAACTTGTATTCGCCATAAGTGACGAGGTCACTATTCGTAGTCAAAAATTTGTTGCAGTTTTAATGGGGATACTTAAAAATCCCGATAAAACTTATTTGATTTCTTTCGTAAAAATTGATAAAACTTCTACCAAAGAAACAATTATTCAAATTGTTGACGATACGATTAAATGCGTTTTAATTGAAAGACAAAATTTCCTTCTCCTAATAACAGATTCCGCTAAATATATGCTAGCAGGTTTTAATTTAACATATAATTATAGCTGGAAAAGTTCTTAAGCTTTTATATCCAAGGTTATTTCACGTAACTTGTGTTGCTCATCTGATGCATAATTGTTCAATGAAAATCAGGACTATTTATCCTGAAATTGATTCTCTTATTGCATCAATTCAAGCGGCAATAACAAAAAATAACAAGAGAAAACGACTATTTAATGAAATTGGAATTCCACCTCATGTAGTTTTAACTAGATGGGGTACTTGGCTAACTGCTGCATTTTATTATGCAAAAAATTTAATACATGTGATAAACATTTTCAAAACAATTCCTGATGATGGAATCATTGTTCAGGCTGCAAAAAATAGCCTAAGAGATGAATCTCTAGTAAAAAGCTTAAGTTCTATTGTTAGAAATTATTCGACAATTCCAGGTAAAACTAGTTTAATAATAGCAGAATTATTGTGCAAATTTGAAAGTTCTCACTCCTCAATAGAGTTAGCTTACAATGAGCTAAAGAATTTAAAATTTGACGACGAATCAGATATAATTGAAAAATATTTGAATGAACGATTACAAAAAAATGATTTATGTCAAATTATAAGAATGACAAATTCATCAATTTCTCCTGAAGAATATTGTATGCTTTTAAAGTGTCAGCCTTCATCCTCTTCCATAGAACGATGCTTCTCTCAAATTAAAAACTTTATGAGGGATAACAGAAATTTTAATATTGAAAATATAGAGAATTATGTTATATGTTTGTATAATAAATGATTCTTAAGTTAAAATTTGTTAGGTTAAAATTTTTGTTTTATAGGTTAAAATTTGGTTATTTTTAGGTTAAAAAGTTAAAATTTTTAGGTTAAAAAATCGAAGTTTTTAGGTTAAAAAAAATTGCCCTAGTGATAATTTATATGTGATAATTTATCTATTCGGAACTTATTCGTCATTAATTTGTCATTAACAAATAAATTCAGAATATGTAAGAAGAACAGATTATAAGAATTAGTGATGCACCGATAACCATTTTTGGATTTTGCCGATTACCGATTATCCGCCAATTTCACCGATAGTAATTTATTTTATTAAAAATGTAATTAAATATTTTGTTTCATAAGACTTCAAGATTTCATAAGACTTGTATGATTGAAAGAATTAAAAAATTGATTGTTAAATATATGAAGGATAGTAATTCTCATGACACGAAGTTATCTGAAAATGCCATTTCTTTGACAAAAATACAAAATTCGGAAACATTAACATTTGAAAAAATATTTTCTCAAATTTCATCTTCTAACCGAATTATGTCTATGGAGAAAAATTACCAACATTGCTATTTGACGGAACTTCAAAATTATTTAGAGCTAGATTTAATACCACGAACTGATAATATACTTCACGAATATATTTCCCCGCTTAAGTAAAATGGCGTTGAAATATTTAACAGCTCCTGCTTCGTCTGTAGAATGCGAAAGAGTTTTCAGCACTGGAGGAAATATATATCAACCGAAAAGAAATAGACTTTTGCCAGAGAATGGAGAAATGATGATGTACCTTCAATATAATTTTAAAACATTAGACTTTAATTATTGATTCTTTTAAACAAAATTTGTTTTTTTAACGTTTTGTTGTATACAATTGTATTTCGGAAAATAATTACATTACCGATTAATCGGCAGATTAATCGGTGCACCTCTAGATTATAGGAATCAATTCAAAAAATGTACAAAATAATGATAAATAAGTTCAGAATATGTAAGAAGAACAGATTATAGGAATCAATTCAAAAAATGTACAAAATAATGATAAATAAGTTCAGAATATGTAAGAAGAACAGATTATAGGAATCAATTCAAAAAATGTACAAAATAATGATAAATAAGTTCAGAATATGTAAGAAGAACAGATTATAGGAATCAATTCAGAAAATGTACAAAATAATGATAAATAAGTTCAGAATATGTAAGAAGAACAGATTATAGGAATCAATTCAAAAAATGTACAAAATAATGATAAATAAGTTCAGAATATGTAAGAAGAACAGATTATAGGAATCAAATCAAAAAATGTACAAAATAATGATAAATAAGTTCAGAATATGTAAGAAGAACAGATTATAGGAATCAATTCAAAAAATGTACAAAATAATGATAAATAAGTTCAGAATATGTAAGAAGAACAGATTATAGGAATCAATTCAAAAAATGTACAAAATAATGATAAATAAGTTCAGAATATGTAAGAAGAACAGATTATAGGAATCAATTCAAAAAATGTACAAAATAATGATAAATAAGTTCAGAATATGTAAGAAGAACAGATTATAGGAATCAATTCAAAAAATGTACAAAATAATGATAAATAAGTTCAGAATATGTAAGAAGAACAGATTATAGGAATCAATTCAAAAAATGTTACAAAATGATGAAATTTCGGATAATTTGATCATTAAACGAAACTACATCGCGAATTATTCCTTCTGAATCCAATTACATTCAAAAATAATAACGACGATATTGTAAAAAAAGCACAACATGAAGAGAATCCGTGTGCTTCCACGTAGCACAATTTATTAGGTTTGCCATGAATAATTAAGATAATTAAATAATAATACAAAAGAAAATATAGGTTAATTAAGGTTGCTTAAGAGCAGAAAGGATAGCGTGGCTATTACCCCTGACAACGGTTGTTGAAAGGCGTTGAAATAGCCATTCGGTCTCCCTTCTATCTTTCGTTTGAACCGAGATCAGGGATCCAAGTTTCCTAATGAAAGAGATTGATTCCGGGCCGAAGACTCCAGATGACTCCACAATAATCGGTTGCACTATGAACCTGTCCTTGAGCTCTGAATATTTTGATTTTTTAATTTTTTCGTAGTTCTGTGAAGCATATCCTGGAGAGGAGGCTGAAGCGATCAGGTTTGTCTCTGAGAAGGTGTCGGTGCAGGCGCAGTCCCAAACAAGGGACTTCCCGTTGGTGTACGGGAAAATTGTTATCCCAATTCTGCAGAGCAATTCTTTTGTTTTATATAATAAAATTAAATAATAATTAATAAAAAATAAGATTTATTTTAATTAAAACTATTTTATATTTTAAGGGCTCGCGGGCCGCACCTATACATGCAAAGAGCCGCATATTTGACACCCCTGCCTTAGATAATTTAAATCTTTTCTTCATTATGCCGTAAATTTAAGGTTTTTTAGCTATTAGAGAGTGATTTTCGTATTTTTGGACAATCTTGTACATGTTTCGGTGATTAATCACAATACTTTCTATCGGCTCAGGCGATTCTTTTGCAAGAAGTTATGCCACAACTACGTTTTGACTATATAGTAACTAATAATTACCCAGGGTATTATCAAGCAAAAGAACAAATGGCACATCATATTATTAAAGAAGCCAGCGTTTTCGATATGCACACTAGAGGGCCCTCTTTTTGTGGTTTTTTTGTTTATAATTTATTAGTGCCATCCATTACAATCAATGGAATACAATTTGAAGGTTGTCGCAGTTAACCTGTGCAAGTGAATGTGTCCAAATCTTAGAAATAAATCTGATCTTTAGAAATAAAATATGTTTAATTTATAGTATTTTTAGATGTTTTAATATCAATTGTAGCCACACTGCAAAATTTGCGCTTAAGAAATTCTAGACCCTTATTATGATTTTTCGCTCAAATCGATAATAAACATTTGATTTCTGCTGTCACGGGAAAAATTTGAAAATTTTTTAAGTACGAAGAAAACTTGAAAGTTTTTAAAAGACAAAAAACAACTGATCAACTTTTTTAATTACTATACTCCTCGATGTCACAGGTTCTTTGCGAACTGATAAAATATTCAGACTGCAGAGCAATAATATTAGATAGTTTAACTAAAAAAGTTATTTGTTATAAATAATCACGAAATGCTTCAAATGCCATAACAGCAATAGGAAAATTATACAAGACAATGAAAACAGCAGTAAAACATAACTGGCTTTGAAGACAGAATTATCAAACATTAAAATATGAGACAATTTAATCCATGATGAAAACACAGCCTTAAAGAATTAGAGAGAAAGGCTTAAAAAACTATACACACATCGGTTAAATGTTTGTCAAAATTAACAATTGCTGACAAAACTAACAAATACCAATTTTTAGGGTTCCTCCAGACCACGACCTCTTCCTCGACTTGCACCGCGAGGTCCTCCTCGGGAAGTACCTCTGCCCGCGTGACGATCCCCTTCCCGTGAATTACTTTCAGGCTGAGTAAAGCGAGACATTGGAAGAAGTTTAGCAGAATCAACGTAAAATTTGGTTTGATCTTGAAACGACTCAGGTTTTATTCCATGAGATGTTTTGACTGAGCACATAAAACTATTTATGGGACCAAGGACATCATCCACACTACACATTAAGTCATAAACAACCGATCCAATTTGCTGCTCATTTTCGTTAAAAATGGGTGCATTAAAGAATGGAACTTGGTCAAATCCTGAGCAATTAAGAAGCAATAAATCGTCAAAGCTCTTTTCCTTGCTCCTCCCAAACATTTTAGTTCAGATGGCTGATTGTAGGAGTAAGATGCTCCTCTATAAGTACCTCGAGAATTGTTATATCGTCCACGTGAGTTATTGAATCCTCTAGTAATTCCTTTGTTCATCACCAGAAATAAAATAATAAAAATCGTGACACAATATTTTATGAAATTAATTAATTTTAAAATTGAAATTATTCTTATTAATAATCACGAGATGAATTCATTCAAACGTTAGAGATTTTTACAGTGAACCTATCCCTATTATTATTATTATTTGCAACATACGTAGAATCATATTAGTTATAATTTTACTCGTGCAGCATTAAAAACAATCCTTTGAACCAGCCTCCTCCAACCTCCTCTGTCGTGAGCGAGTTTCCTCAGCTCGTCCAGATCCTCACCACTCCTTAGCCTTTTCTTCACACATTTCAGGTCTCCGTCAAGTGTTTCCCGGCAGCGTAACACGTGGACGTCCACGGAAGCTCGATCCCTCTTTCAGGAAGTAGCCCTCCATTGCTATGTTAGCTGGGGCAAGCATGTCCATTCGTAGAATATGGCCAAATAACCTCCACCGCATATTAACGATTTCCACACTCAGAGGGCCAGTTCTGCATCTATTGTATAGCGATCCTGGTTGATTCTTATAGGCCAGTTCAATCCCAGTAGGGATCTAAGTTGCCTGCGGTGAAAAGAATCGAGTCCACGTTGTCAGTACTAGACATTCCCCAGGTCGCCGAATTATATGTCAGGATTGGTTTGACAAAGGCTTCATACATCCTCAGACGAAGTGACGTACAGAGTCGTCGTTTGCCGATCCACTCTTTCTTTATCTTGTTCATCGTGGCCCAAGCGAGAGCCTTTCTTCTAACAATATCATGGCCGTCCCCAAGTAGAGAACCGAGTTTGTTCGTTTTGCGCCAGGCTTCACTTGAGCTGCTCTCCATCCTCATGATTTCAACGATGTCGGTTTTTCCAACGTTCATTTTAAGGAACCATCTGTTCAGCTCAGCAGGTGCCACTTCAAGGAGTCGAAGTAAGGCCGATTTGTCGTCTGACACGAAGTCGACGTCATCTGCATAACCTATCCCTATCTGGAAATAAAATTCGAATCCAAACTAAATCAATACTAAATGAATCAATTAACCAAGTGTGTGTATTACAGGATTCAAACCCTTCTGGATAAATCTTTATGTATTGTCAGGGCTCTCAATTTGTTCCGATAAGTTAATTATGATCAATGTTAAAAAAACCTTTATTAATAAAAAGCCGACTTTGGGTTTGTGAAGCTTATTATTTCCCGAGAATGAGAGAAGTTGGCGAAACAGTAAAGAATTATGATAAGATGACTCTTGAGCAAGCTCAAAGTGTGATCAGCCAGCTTACAGATCAGGATAAAAAGCTTCTTGGAATGATTGTAAGACATGGAAACAAAGTGTCGAGTTATTCAGATAAGAACCTGATGACTCCTTATAATTTGAGTGTTTACTTTGCACCTAATTTGTTTCACTCTGGCATGTTTGAATATATAAATAAGTCAATTTATATGCTAAGTTTGTCGCCTATTTGATTGACAATCATGAAAAGAAACTTGAGTTTTTATAAAATAGCGGGCAAGTTTTTAAGAGTAAAACAATAAAGTGTTCATTTTAGCTTTTTTTGTCTACAAACTCAAGAGGGTGTCCATTTTTGTATTCGATAGGTGGATTGGCCACATTTGAGTTACTTTTGGAGGACTCACTCCCTTCGTCTTAGAATTCATCAAAAAAAGGACAAATTAACAACAAATGTGCAGAAATTCAAAGACTTGCTGACTGAAATGGACCCTCAGTCGATAAACTGTGTGCTCACCACAACCTCCTGCTTTGCTCCTCGAGTTCCTGACACGTTTTTACTGTTTTTGATTACTGATAGAATACCAGAACTGGCCCGTCTCAATGGTTGTCAATTAAACTTTAAATTATATAAATATTATTATTAACCCCTAAGCTTGCTTAGCATAACAAACCCTGCACAAACAGTCATAGCTAACTAATTGAATGAAGAAGCCAAGGAAGAAGGAACTGTTTGTGCTGATCAACATTAGGCTCCAAATCTTCAATACAGCTTTCCGGATTTAAAGAGAGGTAAGGAATATCTGGTTAGCCCAGTTCCCATTTGTCAGCTTCCTACCGTTGCTCACCGCACGTCATTTGTTTCCGGAAGGGTTTTACATACTGAAGATTTTTCATTGGTAAGTAATCATAGATAGATCAATGATTATATTGTTAAAAAATTTTTAATTAAATTGAATTTTTTTAAATTTGTTTGAATAAACTAACATTAAAATAATTAGGCCATTTTTTGTGATTATATATGATAATAACAGTTTTAATTTTTATTTTGTCTAATGTGACTTGTGGTCCAGTAGCATTTGAAGAATGTGGGGGATCATCATCTATTACAAGCATTGATGTTACAGATTGTAATATGACCTCATGTTATGTATATGGAGGGGAGAATTTGGAAATAAAAATAAATCTTAACATATGTATAAATACGATTTTATTTTTAGCAAAGTCACTTGGAAAAATCAGCGCGGAGGGATTTATCGAAAGACCCCGTCTTCCCATTTTTAGAGCACCCAAAGCATGTCTTTATATCTCAGAGCAGTGTCCACCTGTAGAAAACAGTCAAATCAGCTTTGACTATAGACGGAAACTTCCCAATGTACATTTGAATGTATTTTATATATATTTATCATATAGCCGATGAATCTAAAAGTTTTTGTTAAGTTTTTAGAAGACGATGAAATAATTGCCTGCGCAAAATTCAATGTACAGATTGGCTCGCGTGAAAAGAATTTTGAAAATGAAATTAATGTCAAAATTCGATTTGACTGAATTTCATTAATCTAATTAATCTTACTAATAATTCCGGTTTTGGTTTTGATTAATTTTTTTTTTGTTAACAATTTATAATTTGAGGAGAACCATAAGTACAGTGCGACCCAGAATTGTGGGAATTTTTCCTTAATTTTGAGGCTTTCCCCAAAAAGAGGGTTTTCCTTAAATGTAAGTCTCTCCTGTTCGATGTCTTACCTCAATAATATAACCAAGACGGATAACTACAATTTTTATTTTGTTTTAATTCGGACAAGTTTAGTAAATGTCGATTCGCAGACATATGTTGATCCAAATATCGCTAAATTTTTTTTGTATTATTGGCTAGATTCGGTAATCGGTTCTCTGGAATTCTCGAATAAAAGTCAATTATTGCAATGTTGCTGAACAAACTTTTCAGTTCGACATCATTTTGAAAATCAATCAATTCCAGTTGGTAAATGCCGGAAATTTCCTCACATTTCATAATTAATGGAGATGCAAATAATCTCATTGAATTTGCACCTTCTTTAAAGCTCTGTCAGGTTAAATTAAATACTAAAAACCTGAAATCTTGTATCAAATTGCGAACTTAAATCTTTAATTATTTTTAAATATTTATCAGTTGACCCACTTTCGAAATTTTCTGACAAATAAGGAAAATATGTGTAACCATTATTTGATATCTGCGCTTTCCATAAAATTAATTTCTTAGCGAAGGCATTGATATATCCTATAAATTTGATAATTTAATTTATTTTCCCCTTGTAGTTCGACATTTAGGGCAGGCAGATGCATCGATAGATCCACTATAGAGGAATCAAATGTAGACCTACCTACTCATTCACAATAATTATCCAAAGGGAACAATGGCCCACAGGACAGTTTGAATAAAGATTGTTTCTAAACGAACTTTCGGTTCTCTAGGAAGCAAAAGTAAATATTATTACGTTAGTTCTGAAATGGGATGCGGTTGTCTTAAGGTTCTTTAAAAGTCACATGGATAAGTTATCCACTAAAGAAGTACCGAGGACAGACATCTAGTCGGTTAAGCTAAAAAGGACGCTGGAAAGTACGCTGGTTGAACACAGACATGGAATGAAGGTAGACGACGTAGAGTAACTCCGCGGAGCTGACATGCCACGTGGACACTCAACTGGAAAAAAACCTCGAAAAGGAAATTAAAAAGCAAAGGAAGTTTGTGATAAACACTTCTTCCAAACTAAGAAGGCAAATCACTGACGATTTAGACTCCTAATTAGATAATTTAGTTGATTAAAATTAAACGATTCAAATGAAATAATTTAATTTATTACGTAAGAAATATGCTTTTTTATTTCCTTGTTTATTTCCTTTTTTATTTCCTAACTAAAAACTCTCGATAACTCACAAAGCGAAAACATGAAAAATGTGAAACCAATAAGGAAAAACGAAAAATGTTCACGAATTTAAATAACTTTCAAGTTCATCTTTAAAATATTGAGATTCAACTGAAAAACGCCTAAAATTATCGAAACAAGAATCTCCATATACAAACGCTAAGCATTTTTTATGGCCATACACGTGTCCATCAAGTACAAAAGAACTTTCAGACTTTGTTCGCATTAGCCGGTAGCAAAAACCACATCTGTCGTCATCAAACTGTGGTTCACTAGTATCCCATGTTATTTCTTCTAGTTTTGCAAGATCCTTTAGACATTCTTTGAGAGATGGTGAAAGGTCTCGAAATTCTGGACTCTCAGGAGAGAATTCATAAAACCCGCCCTGTAATTTTGCAATTATGAGCTGGAGATCTATATTTTTGACTACTCAAAATATTATCACCAACAAAAACCTTCATCCATATGATCTGACAACTTAGACATGTCCAGGTTCATGATAACAAAAACTGAACTTGAAAATATTTTATTTATTTTTTCAAATAATATCTGGAAAATTAATATAATAAACAATTTTTTTAAATCTAGATCAGTGATTCGCAAAGTGCGGCCCTAGGATTTAATTAAGGGGCTTATGTTTCTATATATTTTATTTAATATTTAAAAAATTGTCAGTTTTTTATTTTTCACTATAGTATGCAATCATTTATATTGCCATATTTTGTTTGATTAAATCTTTCTTTGATCATTGAACGAATGAATTTCAATACCACCGACCTTGCAATAACTCATCATTGTAATATATTTACAAATAGCGCTGATCATTTCATATTCATTGCAATTGTAGTCTATAATGTTTACTATTTTTATAGAAATGTCAAGTTACATGACTACAATGGCAATTCGTTATTATAGAGGAGTGATTCTTTCTTTGATAGTCGAATGACTATTACTTCCGGCCATTCAGTGACATGTATCATTATTATTCACTTAATTTAGTCGTCGACGAGAGGATCAAAATTTTTCAAATTGCAACAATTGAAATCGTCATCTTTTCAGGTGATTTTATTGTGTCACGAGCCGGACGCGTTACACTTGTGTTTTTTCTGTTAGTGGACACAACTTGGAATACCATTGCATGCGCAGTTCTTCGGAATAAAAAGGGAAATTATTCGGAAAATAGTGTCAGATTGTGAAGTGTGCCGTTTTTCCACACCATTAAAAGTTGGCGATGAGCAAACTCATATTCCCTCTATCAAGGAAATTGCTGATTTCATAACTTTCAGCTACTGTGATTAACTGGTTACATATCAAATAATGTATTTTTGCATCATCGTTGTACAAAATGGAAAAGTTCCCATTTTTTGAAACATTCAGTTTCATCTCACAAACACCAGTTTTTAGTTGCAGAAAAACAAGTGACATAGTCAAACAAGATTTACAATAAACTAATTATTAAAAATAGATCCAAAAATGTGCTCTGTGCATAGATATTTGGAACACGGCACTTGATAGAGAAACAAACTCTGGAAAAAGTGAATTAATAAGGATGAGATAAAATAATGACGAGAATATGTAAGAAGAACAGATTATAGGAATATTTCAAAAATGTTACAAAATGATGAAATTTCGGATAATTTGATTATTAAACGAAACTACATCGCAAATTATTCCTTCTGAATCCAATTACATGCAAAAATAACAACGACGATATTGTAAAAAAGCACAACATAAAAATAATCCGTGTGCTTCCACGTGGCACAATTTATTAGGTTTGCCATGAATAATTAAGATAATTAAATAATAATTAATAAAAAATAAGATTTATTTTAATTAAAACTATTTTATATTTTAAGGGCTCGCGGGCCGCATTTATACATGCAAAGAGCCGCATATTTGACACCCCTGCCTTAGACGATTTAAATCTCTTATTCATTATGCCGTAAATTTAAGTTTTTTTTAGCTATTAGAGAGTGATTTTTCTATTTTTGGACAATCTTGTACATGTTTCGGTGATTGATCACAATACTTTCTATAGGCTCAGGCGGTTCTTTTGTAAGAAGTTATGCCACAACTAAGTTTTAACCATATAGTAACTAATAGTTACCCGGGCTATCATCAAGCAAAAGAACAAATGGCACATCATATTATTAATGAAGCCAGCGTTTTCGATATGCACACTGGAGGGCCCTCTTTTGTGGTTTTTTTGTTTATAATTTATTAGTGGCATCCATTACAATCAATGGAATACAATTTGAAGGTTGTCGCAGTTAAACTGTGCAAGTGAATGTGTCCAAATCTTAGAAATAAATCTGATCTTTAGAAATAAAATATGTTTAATTTATAGTATTTTTAGATGTTTTAATATCAATTGTAGCCACACTGCAAAATTTGCGCTTAGGAAATTTTAGGCCCTTATTATGATTTTTCGCTCAAATCGATAATAAACATTTGATTTCTGCTGTCACGGGAAAAATTTGAAAATTTTTTAAGTACGAAGAAAACTTGAAAGTTTTTAAAAGACAAAAAACAACTGATCAACTTTTTTAATTACTATACTCCTCGATGTCACAGGTTCTTTGCGAACTGATAAAATATTCAGACTGCAGAGCAATAATATTAGATAGTTTAACTAAAAAAGTTATTTGTTATAAATAATCACGAAATGCTTCAAATGCCATAACAGCAATAGGAAAATTAGACAAGACAATGAAAAACAGCAGTAAAACATAACTGGCTTTGAAGACAGAATTATCAAACATATTAAATATGAGACAATTTAATCCATGATGAAAACACAGCCTTAAAGAATTAGAAGAAAGGCTTAAAAAACTATACACACATCGGTTAAATGTTTGTCAAAATTAACAATTGCTGACAAAACTAACAAATACCAATTTTTAGGGTTTTTTACGATAAAAATATCAGAAATAATCTGGTTAGTCACTATAAATATTCAGGTTTGTACATCACGTCTTGTTTTAAAATATAAAATTTATAGACTTAGTTAAAGTAAACAAAACAGCTGTATTCTCATACGAGTTCTGCAAAGTTGTTTCCAGGTAAAAAGAATACTCACTGAATTTATGACCTGAGTACATTTTATCAAAAAATAAGTGAATTTTCTTTATTGTGCTTTCTGGTGATCTGAATTTCTTTATTTTTAAAAGACAGGAGGAAAGATTATTTTTTGATAATGTCTTTTGGTTTAACTTTCATTTCTTATGAGTTTCTACCAGAGAACGAGCATTTTTATAAAGAGTTTTTTCTTTAATATGGATTATGTCGTTCAATTTTTAGTGATTCTTTCATTTTTCCCTGACGCTTTTACTTGTTCTCATATTTCAAATAACGTCGTTATAATCAAAGTCTACATAAATTTAAAATTTATAAACTCTATTTATTTTAGTATTAACTGATGGTCGCTTGCTAGTTTGCTAATAATCCTGTAATGCAGGGGTTTTGTCGCATTAAACATCAAATCATCGCCAATTTTAAAAAGAGCAAAACATTTTTATTTGCCAATTTAGTGTTCATATTGAATTAATAATGACACATTAATGTAAGCCGTCTTATATCAAAAAATAAATACATTTATTGAAAATTTTAAAAACGCAAAAATTTATTATTTAAAAATCTGATTTGAATATCCGTTATTTTTCATTAAAAATATCTAAAAAAAATTTTGACTGGTCTCATTATCCTTGATATCCGTCGACCGATCGAGCGAAGGAAGCAGAGCGTCTTGGGGCCGAAAATCCCCGAAGACTTCGAGGCAATTGAAGTAAAAAATGCGAGTTCGAGAGGTGGCCAGATTTGAGAATCTTACGATCCTCGGCCAGCCTCGAAGCATGCCCAGGATCAACAGCGGACAGAGCAAGATTTTCGCGTAAGAATGTATCTGAGCAGGTAGAGTCCCTAATAAGAGATTTCCCCTGCTCGTAAGGGAAGGTGTACATGCATTTTGGGCGTCGGCTGTCATCTTTATCAAGCCCAACAGGCTCGAGGATTGACGAGATACCCGCGGTAACGAGGGCTCTCTGTATGATTATGCTAAGTTCACTGTGGCGAGGGGCACGACCAGCATCATAGGCAAGCGAGAGTGTGCAAGACCGTACTAGTTAAAGTTTCCCCACAGCTGCATTTGTGCGCCTGACATATCTTCAGCCTAACAAGGATGGAGATTGCGATTCTTAAACAATCCTTGTCAACCAGATTCCCGATGGAAAGTAAAGGGAGAGCTTTTTACCAAACACCGCTGTTTTGACATCAATCAGGACGTAAGCAAGCGAGTCGGACCGGTCCGCATTAGTGCATTGAAAACCTGTCTTTTAACATTTTGAAACAATTTTTGCAGCTTTGTGTATACACTATTTGAAGAAATTGTTTTGTAAAAAATACTCGTTTCATTAGCGTTGTATACATTTTCAATTCTGTATTCTAAGATTTTATCTTTCATGAAAGAAAGAAAATTATTAAAACATTTTTCATTCAGTTCATTACATAATGAAATTTCACCGTGCAATTTTCTTAATTCTAGACCATTCTGTTGTTTAAATTTTTCTACCCAATCTTCAAGTGAAACGAAAAAATAAAACAACCTGCACTTGCTTTAAGATAATTCCTCCATTTCCACAATCCTTTTAACTTTCAGATTAGAACCATAAAAATAAACCGTAAAATATTGCAAAGAGATTCATTGTCTTCACAATTTTTTCTTTGTTATGGATTTGTTGAGTAAAATCCTGAGTAATCTTGAACAAACTTTTAACATTATCTATTCGTCGAAACGACCAATATACGGAAACGTATTCTACAAGCCATGTCTAGAAGAAGGTTAAAAAGAATACCAGTAATCAATAGTTTTAGTTGAACTAAATCAAAACACTCTCGAAAAAATTATGGAGTCTTGTTAATCAGGTCACTTTGATGGCTCTTGTTTGTTTCAAGTACTCAGGATTTCTGATTTTCGAACTGGATAAATAGTTGAGTTGAGGAGAGTTTGTTAGATTATACAATAAACAAAATTAGTCACTGGAGGAATGAGGTAGTCTTTTGTAAAATAAATTTATAATAAAATAAATTGAATAAAAAAGTTCTTCAACAATGAAATGACTAATTTTACTAAAATCGACGTCCTCTTCCAAAACTTCGATTTCCACCGAACCCTCCCCTTCCACGTCCTCCAGAACCACGACCTCTTCCTCGACTTGCACCGCGAGGTCCTCCTCGGGAAGTACCTCTGCCGCGTGACGATCCCCTTCCCCGTGAATTACTTTCAGGCTGAGTAAAGCGAGACATTGGAAGAAGTTTAGCAGAATCAACGTAAAATTTGGTTTGATCTTGAAACGACTCAGGTTTTATTCCATGAGATGTTTTGACTGAGCACATAAAACTATTTATGGGACCAAGGACATCATCCAACTACACAATTAAGTCAATAAACAACCGATCCAATTTGCTGCTCATTTTCGTTAAAAATGGGTGCATTAAAGAATGGAACTTGGTCAAATCCTGAGCAATTAAGAAGCAATAAATCGTCAAAGCTCTTTTCCTTCGCTCCCAAACATTTTAGTTCAGATGGCTGATTGTAGGAGTAAGATGCTCCTCTATAAGTACCTCGAGAATTGTTATATCGTCCACGTGAGTTATTGAATCCTCTAGTAATTCCTTTGTTCATCACCAGAAATAAAATAATAAAAATCGTGACACAATATTTTATGAAATTAATTAATTTTAAAATTGAAATTATTCTTATTAATAATCACGAGATGAATTCATTCAAACGTTAGAGATTTTTACAGTGAACATATCCCTATCTGGAAATAAAATTTGAATCCAAACTAAATCAATACTAAATGAATCAATTAATCAAGTGTGTGTATTGCAGAATTCAAACCCTTCTGGATAAATCTTTATGTATTGTCAGGGCTCTCAATTTGTTTCGATAAGTTAATTATGATCAATGTTAAAAAAACCTTTATTAATAAAAAAATTGACTAATTCTCATTTTCTAAGCATATCAACAATCTTAAAACTAAACTATCAAGAAGATTAAACTTTTAAATAGCCTTTCTTGGTTCGTGCACGGTAATAAATCAACCCTGGTGTAACATTATATACAAACTTTATGTCGAGCTCTCCATTTTCGAAAATGGGAATAACTGATCTGTGTTCATCAGGACAGTTTGTAGGAATGTTTTGTTTTTATATATTTTTGACATTTCCGATGCTTTATACTTCCGAAACTATTGAAGGATGTATTTAATGACAAACTTAATTTTATTATCGGAAAAAGAGTTTTCAACTTTGAGAAATGCAGAAAATGGTATAATTTAATGGAATTGCCATTTCAATATATTTGTTTTTTTATTTAGGACTAAATGAGAACACTTACCGAGGAGACTAGGGCATAAACTGATATTTACAATCATTAGAAATTTTGGATAATTAAAATAGAAAATGGGTTAGTGAATTTGTGTGAATGAAAAAAATAATGCTTGAGTTTAAAATGGAATGTCGTCAATTTGTACTCCATAAACCAGGTTCAATGCGAAACGTCTTTTTTTCCAACTGTTTGACAAGGTAGTCATTCTCCTCCGTACCGTACTAGCTCTCGTAGCCATATGTGAGGACTGGCTGTACACACGTTTTGTAGACGTAGATGTACGTTTCGGGATATAGATGGAACCTGGTTTGAGGATTCTAACGCTCCTCTTCCTTTGGTTAGCTACGTGGTCGGCGTACGAACCACGACAGCTGACTATTACTCCAAGGTAGTGTAAATTAAACTCTTAGAGAGGTCCATATCATAACGACTCATACATAGCATAAAAACATGTAGCTGCACAACGCGTTCCTCATCGCATCCATAAAATGGTGCTCTTCTCAGGTGCTATGGTCAAGTCCTTCTCAGCAGTCCACTTCTTTAACTCGGCAATGTACGACTTCAGTCGTCTCCAAGACTGTGATATCCTTTTCGAGGTATCTATAACCAGGATATTATCAGCGTAGATGACAAACTTGCCAGTACGTACAGACGGTAGGGGAATGTCCAAAAAGACGAGGTTGAAAAGAAGTGGACTCAAAACAGATCCCTGCGGGACGCCCCTTCTAAGTTCCACACATCCCGATAGGCGGTTCCTACAGCGAACAAAAGATTTCCTTCCACACAAGAAGTTTTCTAGCCATCGATAGGTCTTTATTCCGGTTCCAGTGTCATGGACTCTCGCAAGTAGGCCTAAGTTCCATACGCTATCATAAGCTTTTGTGAGGTCCAGACACACTGCAGTTACACATGCTTCGTTCCTGTAAGCACGTGATAGCTGGTGCTCTAATTTCATGAAACAGTCCCCTGTGGATCTTCCTTCACAGAATCCCTATTGTACAGACGATTTGTGATTCTACATAACAAGAAAGTCTGTTAAGGACAATCTTTTCCATAGTTTTGGAAAAAGCACAAATCAGACTGATCGGCCGATAGTTCATTGCTAGCTGTTTCGATTTACCAGATTTCGGTATCATTCGAACGATCCATGTCGATGGAATATGTCCAAATGTCCAGCTGGCGTCAAACATCATAGTCAGTGCTTGCATCAGAAGGTCAGGCGCCTTCTTCAACAATATCTGAGGAATTTAGTAGAAACCAGGTGATTTGTTTTTCAACCCGGCTATTGCCTTTTCAACTTCCTCTTGTGTTATCGTTCCACATAATGGTCCTTCTAACAGCTGCAAAGAGTTGACGTCTGTCGTGAAACAGCGACATCGATCTCTTATATCCTACTAGGTTTGTCTCTGAGTGCATCCGAAACGAGATCAAAGCGGATGTATTTACCACCTGGTCCTTTTAGCGAGATTTCAACTCCCTTGGCATCATTTTTGCTAAGACGTTGTTATATTTTCCAGAAATTAGGATTTCGTTTGTCAAGTTTTTGGCATTCTGACATCCATTTACTTTTGACCTCAGCCTTGACCATTTTTGTAATAATAGATTTGATTTTTTCAATCTCAATTTACAGGCGATATTTAATAGACTGACATGACATCTTTTGCGGTTTTACAAAGTACCTTTCGATTTGAGCTAATTAACAAGTTTCGAATTTAGGTCTCCAAATAATTTTTCCAGCGTAAGTGTCCAGGAATTTTATGATTGACGATCTTAGGTGATCGTCAAGGTTTTCAAAAGCATCTCTGTTTTTCAAAGGCTGAAGCACGACAGTTCGAAGAGACTTCCGTATAAACGATTTAAATAAGCTCCAGTCCATATTTACAAGGTTTTAACCAATGAATAAGTCGTCGGTAACATTCACAGTTATCCGTATTTGCATTGTTTGGGAGATATGGTCAGAGCCAATGTCCGCCTCCAATCTCGGTATATAATATAAGGGACTAATTGACGCCGAGCATAGAAAGAGACCCAATATTTAAATGAAAAAACAATAAATTTTTAAAAATCAAGTAATCCTTATGATCACTTATTTATTATTCTAAAATCTCTTTTTATTTTTATGCGATGTCATTAAACAGACTGGTGCTAAAATAACTCCAAAATTACTCAAGTTAGTTTAGATAAGCTTCCTATGCTTATATGCACTCAAATGTGTTTAATTCAATAATTTAAAATAAAATCAAAATTATGCATCTGCCGGGAATCGAACCCGGTTCGCTCGCATGGGAAGCGAACATGATACCATTACACCACAGATGCTGCAATCCTTTCCCTCGGAATCTCTACAGTTCGCGCATCATACAACGTTTTTTCTTTTTTAAACTTAGAGGTACCTTATATAATTACAAAAAAGAAGGCACCTAATTTTGTCTGGTGAACTTTTAGTAAATCCTTCTATTATTTCAATGGCCGAAATTTTGCTTGACTCCATTTCTGTATCCAGATTCAAAGAGGTCCCTTTGTCTAATGATACAATTTCTCTAAGAATTTAAGATATGTCTGGTAATATCTTGTCTCAGATTGTTCATTGTATTAACTACAGTTCTTTCTCGATAAGCTTCCAGTTCGATCAATCGACTGATATAACTTTGTCAGTTGGTTTCTTTTGACGTTTTCTCGTGGAAAACAAGATTGTTGAGGATTTTCTTGTTTGTATCGAACTTGATCGAAGAACACGATGTCAGGATATTTTTGCTGTTGTTGACAAATTTATGGAACTTAATTATATTGACTGGAATAAAGTAGAATCAATTTGCACTGACAGAGCTCGTTCAATGCTTAAATATCGGTCAGGATTTATTGCACATGTAAATAAAAAATCCAAATATCCAATCTTTCTATTGTGCAATACACAAATATTTGCTTTCATTAAAACTTTACCATCAGAGATGAAGATTTTTCTCGATCAAATAATAAAAATAATTAGTATTATTCGCTCAAGAGCAGTCAATCATAGAATTTTTCGGAAGCTGTCAAAGAACTTGGATCAGAACATTCAATTTTGTTATTCATTCAGAAGTCAGATGGCTTTCCCGGGGAAAGGTTTTGACATGAGTTGTTGAGTTGTCTGATGCTATTTCAACGTTATTATTATTTATTTATTTAACCGCCAAGACCACGATAAAAGTCAAACAAAAGTCACGTGATCCCGATGCACTCGACCAGGGACCTCATCTTCGCTCGCCCCACACAAGATCGCACCAGGCGGCAGGCCGTTTTTGACGGGGCATTTGCTGACGGACCGAGATTCAGCTTGATAAGGTTTTCCAGAGAAGCTGGACCGGGGCGTTCGCTATCATGCGACCAACGATCGGCCCTTTGTTGGGCCTCCATGATTCGCCTTCTGTTGGACCACGATAACCGCGGACTCCATGATCCGGAGGCGTAGGCGATAGATGGTTTGAAGTACTGGCGGTAGATATTCACCAGTACCGGGTGCGACCAGTTTTTTCATATACCGGATAGAATTCGGAGGATGTTCAATTTTTTTCGCATTTGCGAAGTAGGTTGTCTGCTTGTGGGGAGAAACAGAGGTGCATATCAAGGGTTACCCCTAGGACCGTCTGACTCCTGTAGAAGGGCACGGACATATTATTCAGCTTTAAGTCGACTGAAGTCTTTCCCAATCTTTTGTCGGAAGTGAAAAGGGACGTGGCGGACTTTGCCGCGTTTACCAAGAGTCGGTTGTCCGTCAGCCATAAGTTAGCTTGGAGCCTTTCAGAGGCCTTCTGGATGTCCCGGTCCCGTGAAGCTAATACGATGTTGTCCGCGTATGAAAGAACAATCTCATTGTTGTCGAGGAAGGGAGATCTTCCAGGAATAGGTTGAAAAGGCCCGGGGATAAGAGGGATCCCTGAGGTACTCCGTTGGGTAGAAGACGAGATTTGAACTTCAGACCACCGAGGCACACCCTTCCCCTTCGTCCACTTAGGAAGTTGGTGATCCATATTTTTAGCTTCAAAGAAATTCGGATTGGAATATCTTCCTTAAAAGAAGCTTCCTCGAGACAGAGTCAAAGGCTTTGTGGATGTCATTTTGATTTATTTGAATTGATGGAATCTATTGAATTCAAAAAAATAATTTTATCTTGCTGACATTTTTTTCCATTTTGGATGATTTTGATTTATCTTTGCAAAGTTAACTATATTTATGAACTTTAGGCAAATATACATGTCTTCAATTGAATTGAATGAAAAAATCACTAGATTCAAAAATAAATTATATTTGTGGAGAAATAAACTTTTGAATTTAAATATATCAATGTTTCCTCTTGTTGAAACTTTTTATCGAAATACAGATTCCTATAATTCGTTGTTGGAAATTGTTGATGAACATCTTGAAAATCTTATTGAGAAATTTGAAAATTATTTTCCTGCACAAAATTCTGTTCCTGATTGGATTGTAAATCTCTTGCTTTTTCCCATGAATGTAGATGACGATCTCGAAATTCAAGAATCCCCTATCTAAGACAAAGCCGAACATTGATATTTTGATCTCTAAAATGCAAGATTTAAGATTTGATTTAATTCTTGATTAAGATAAAATCGATATTAGGGGGTCCCTAATATTTTTTAAAAGCACCTTGGGGTCCACGTTAAAAAAAGGTTGAGAAACGCTGCTTTAAGGAAATATTAACAAAATATCTCCTTGGTTATGTACAAACCAGCTAAACCTAAGCCCCGAAAAATGCATGACCGCTCTATTCATGACTAACAAAAAATATCCAATTCTGAAATCAATTTTGTTTTGAACGGAACAACAATTCCGCAGACTAAAACGCAGGAAATAATAGATGTGACTTTTGACACCTAATTCTCATTCTCTAAGCATATCAACAATCTTAAAACTAAACTATCGAGAAGATAAACTTTTAAAAGGCCTTTCTTGGTTCGTGCACGGTAATAAAACAACCCTGTGTAGCATAATATACAAACAATATGTCGAACCCTCCATTGGTATGCTTGCGGTACCTGGGGATTATATCTGGCCCTAACAAATTGTCAAAAGATCTCGAACCTACATCGGGAGGCTGCAAAGACCATCTCCAGTTTTACTGAACGGCTTATAAAGCCAACTGCTTTCAAAACGCTGATAAGGGCGACCGGTTTCGAGTTCTAAGTTAAAAAATGCTGGAATAAGCACAGACCCTTGAATTCTCGTCCAATCAGAAGATCCGCCGGATCCCTGGCTGAACACAGAAAGAAGATGCCCAGATTGATTAAGAACTTTGTTTTCTGACTTTAACAGTGTTTTCGGTATAAAATAAATAAATCTAATAAATAACATACCACAGAATGCTATATTCTTTAGATCAGCGGTTCTCAACTTTTTTTAGACTAGGGACCACTTGCAATATAAAATTTTATGGAAACCACATTAAATAAAATAAACATTTTTTTGCTATTAGCAAAGTCAAAAACGACATCGCTATTTCACAGTGATAAGTAGTGGGGAATGTGAACATTGATTCCAATGCAGTTTTACACAAAATGGGAAATATTATTTTTTTCGAAATTTCTGATGTTTACTAAAAATTTTTGAAGACCACGGTTGAGAACCGCTGCTTTAGATAATCTCACGTAAATAATAAATTTAATAAATATTATTTTTTGAAATAAAAATTATTTGATCTTTTAGTTAGTGGCTTTGTCTTTAATTATTGTAATGATTACAAAGGCTATGAATGATAAATTAACCAGACATCTAAAAGTACTCATATTATCTTACCTCAAAGCCAATATATCTATCGATAGTGAACGAGAGCCACAAACACAGTGGAAGACAACTTGAGAGTCATTTCAAAATGATCATTGTGTCAAATATGTTCTCTAACATGCCCAAATTAGAAGTAAACTAAACCAATTATGTATCAGCGTCATAGACTAGTCAGTCATATTCTGAAGGAAGAAATGACCTCATCCATTCACGCCCTTTCAATAAGAGTAGATTTGGGAGGAAACACACCTTAGGCTCACTGCCCGTTAGAGTGGGATGGAGGGACACACCACACACCCAATTGTCTGGGATTGAATAGATGATGTAATGCATCTTTCATTTCAATAAATACGCTTTTATACTAATTGTGAAAACATCAGTAGACATGCCCATGTTGCCAGACCGGTCCACCAAATATTTATATTCCAGTGATTTTTCAGATAAAACAGTAAAGCTAACATACAATAAAAAGGCGGAATTTCCCGTTCCTTTCAATTGAATAAACTTTCCTTTCCTTATTCCCAAAATGGGGTGGCACAAGTTATGTATGCGCTTACATATATTGTTTCTTATTTTTTTGAATTTTTAAAGAACTGGCGTTCAAAATATTTTTAATAAACACAGGAATTTTTTTTTCATAGAATAACCATCAATTGAAAATAGAGAAGTTAACTAAATTAGATCAGTCGCCGAGCGGATGGACAGGCAATTTCCACGTAATATCGCAAACGATATCCGCTGAAAAAGCCAGCTCGCTTCACACAGGAATTATGTTCCAAAAAAGATTTCATAAGTTTAGAATTTTTTAATGATTGTCTTTAATGGATGGATTTTTTGTTTGAACAAATAATGTTAGATACCAACTCTATTTAAAATAAAACCACAAAGTCTATCATGAGATAATGTAATAAAATTGGTACTCATGTTATCATTAAAACCTTGTAATTAATGTCATTAACCGAATGAACTTGATAATAATCAATAGTTAAACATGAATGGGCAAGTCAAGTATTAATCAAAAGAGCGATAAATAATCTATTTGACAATCTATTATTCACAACTTAATGTGAAGTGCATTTGATAAAAATCGAACATTAATTTTGTATTTTTCCAAAAACTTGTTGGCCGTGATTAATATTACGCAGTATATAAAAATACAATCAAATAAATTGTAAGCAGGAAAATCGAGGATGAAAAATAAATTATGTAAATAATATATAATTTATAGACAATCTTGAGACATATCCAGTGATTAGCGAACGTAATTTTCCAGGGTAAGAACAGAGTAAGGTCGAGGAGGACTTGGATTTGAATCAAATAAGTGCCAGAAACGAAGAGTTTCGTCGCCCGAGCCCGTGACAACACTCCTTCCATCCGGAGAAAGTGCCATATATAAAACCCGAGAAGTGTGGCCAGATAACTTGACAACCGGAGACATTATTGGATACTTCCATACTATCAACTCATTAAAAGAAAATCCATGAGTAGTGACGAGCTCATTTGTGTTCTTTGACCATACCATATTACAAATTTGAGATTCAGTCTTGTGATTAGAAAGAGCTTGTCCAGTCAGAGAATTCCACAACCGAATCTCCTGATCGGCAGTACCTCCTCCAGAGGCAAGAAGTCCCCGTTTATGGGGGGACCAAGCCAAAGCTTTAACAGCAGCTTTATGGTCAGTAAATGTGTAGCTGGGAGTATTGGAATTTCCATAAATATCCCACAATAATAATAAATTGTCATTTCCTCCGGAAGCCAAATAGCGCCCATCGGGGGAATAGCGCAGACCACAGACTTCCTGAGAATGCCCCTTGAGTGTACTGTGATTCCATCGAGAGGCATTGTCCAAATTAGAACTTCCTAAAGTCATTAGACCACAACATCGCATATCCAGCAGAGAAATAGTCTTATCTCGAGAACCGGAAGCCAAAACTGTCTTATTCCAAGAAAGTGACCCCACTCTTGAAGAATGAGGCCTGAATGACTTTAATTCACGTGCCTCTTCCATAGAATATATTGATATTCTCCCCTGATTTGTGGACACAGCAACCACATTCTCTACAGGAGAACAAGAAACTGCAGCCACTGTCTCTGGTGAGTCCAACTCACAAAGTTTCATAACTGCAGAGCTCTTTGAATTCCAAATGTAAACTGCACTTCCAAGTCCAACAGCCAAATTATCAAAAGGAGACCAATCCACAAGGCTGAGATAAAAGTCATCTTTAAGATCGGGGCGTCCAAAGTCTTGTAAGGCGATTTTGGAATTTTTCGTGGCTTTTCAATCGCACTTTCAAGCAGACGTCGACTTTTTTCAGTCAGCCCCAAAAATTCCAAGAAATATAATCAGATTTGTCAATTGATGAATGCTGAGTGTTTTTCCGATCACGTTTGAACCTGAAGTAGTTTGTCGTTTCCTCGAGCATTCCGGCTCTCCTCGGAGGTGTTGTTAATTGAGAACGGTTTATTGATTCATTAGCCAAAAGTTCCTGGAAAACTTGATTATTTGCATATTCGCAGTTTTCATCAACTGTTTCGGGTGTATCGGGAAAATCGTCGTTTGAATACCAATCTATAGACTCGGAGGGTTCGGCAGTAGGAACTAGTCTTTCGGAATAAACATGTTTCTTAGAACGAGTAGATCGGACTGAAGACGAATCTTCAAATACTTTGCTCGTCTTTCTTTTCTCAAAAGCATCATTTTTCATTGCAGGTATAAAAATGCTTGTGTAGGGGAATTCTTATCGATAAACTATAATAAAAACATTATTTATTATTTTGATAAATGATTGAAACAAAATAAATAATATATAATTAATAAAACTCTATAATTTTAACAATATATCTAGTTTAAATTATCGAATAAAATAATTAAATGTAACACACCAGAAAAATGAACAGTGGTTTCAAACCTATATTTTATTTAATTAAAAACATATGATTATATTTTTCCATAATTTATAATTTTTCTAAGCTTAATTCTTATTTTTATATTATTTTAAAATTAAATATTTACAATAAACTAATTAATTTTAACCACGTTTTTTTGAATCTTTACTAAGACATTAAAATACAACAATATGACTTAGCTAATTTTTAAATTAATGAATTACAAGGCAACTATTATAATCATTTTTATTGGAAAACTTTACTTATACTAGTTTTCTGTTTTTTAAACGATTATTTGACGACCTTTCGAGCCAGAGCTTTTGTAAATTGAATTCTTTTCCTCTTGACTCTTGCAACTAAAATATTTATTCCGAGAAATAATTAATTGAAGCACAACATCAATTCGTGATTAGTTTCCAATCAATAAATTATGACGTTTTTGTATATGGTGATTTATTAAGTGCTTATTGTTAATATTTGTCTTTATTTATGTCCAAGCTGTGCCCCCTGTCATCTGCAAGCTCCACTGGGAGACTTTAATTAGTTCAAAACAAGTGTCTGAAATCAACAACCAATACCTGCAATGAAAAACCAATCTTCTCCTGATAGATAAACATCTAAATATGAATAAGCATAATTTCTATTTGCCTCACGTAAATCCTATCACCCTTGCATTGTTCTAAACATGCTAAATGACAATGGCCGTGCATCGAAGAGCACGCCGGCTAAACAATACTCCCAGATCCTTGCTAAAATCAACGGCTTAAACCAATTTTCATAGCCAATGAAACAAATCAACGACTTTATCTTTACCTCGTCAATTCTAAGGCTGACTCCTAACTTCGTTCTCAACATACTTCCACCAGAAGTTTACCCCTCCGAATTGCTTTGGAGCGCTCTGGTCATATCAACCTTGCCCGTTTTCGCTCAGATCATCATCACTCCTTAAACTCCTACGCTCACTCAATGAACGACTTGATCTCTCCTTTCTGTAATCTTTGCTGTGTTGACAAGCACTTTTTCGCTGCTCTAGTCTTCTTCTCATCCGCAGAAAACTTGCTGTTCACTCCCCCAAGGTCCTTTAGGAGCAACCCTTGAAAACGCTGTCGTTTCTGCTATCCGCTGATCTCATACCCTGATTTGATACCGGGGTTATAAAACAAGGGCTCCACAACTCCTGGGTGCAAATAGATGGGGAAATACTCTTCACTTGCGGAAAAGTACAAATTACTTCCTTTCGGAGTTGAGACTTCCGGTTCCTTGGGAGGAAAGGCAATCAGCTTCTTTCAGGAGATCGGGTCTCGAATGTCTACATTCACAAGCGACGCCTGCAAATTGATATGTTTTTTTGAGGGGATATCCCTTGCGATAGTACACTCTAACTCTTTCTCAATCCCTTTAGCATCTCTCCTGTCGAACAAAATACACTTTAACCCGCAAGCAAAGAAAGACTATATTTATTTCGGAAAAATCTTGAAAGAAAATAAACGTCAATTGCCTTTAAAAATAAAATGAATTTGTGTTATTTCAGTTTTTAAGACCCTTGAAAAAAATCGAATATTTTGAGATCAATTAAGACAAATAAATTGCACTTATCAACGATCGAGCTATATTAAGTTGATCGTGAAACGAGCTGGCTTTTTCAGCGGATATCGTTCGGGATCATCTAATTTAGTTAACTTCTCTTTTTTCTTGTTTCCTTTTTATTAATCAATAAAATTAAAAAATCAAGTTGATAAAAACTGCTCAGACATCCTGAATAATGAAATGAATTAAATGTAAGCCATTGCATTCTCTACTATCCAAATTCCTGATAGATTAGAACGTGGACGTAGAAACCTCAAGAGATTGGCTTTGGAAGAGATCTACTACAAAATAGGAACCTGTTTTCTTCAACCAAGGTAGCATTGTGCAACCACTCTATGAGAACAAAAAAATATAGGTCAATTTAAAATGTTCAAAAATGTTTAACAGCGATCATAAGACATAACAAAGTGTTGATTGCTTGACCTCTGCAAACAACGTCGTTGTAGATGTGGAAAAATGGTTAACTTCAAAGGTGTCAACCCACTCTCTTGCAAATGAAGTGCTGGGCGAGCTCCTCGACACTCCGCTCTTAACGATGTTATCTACGAGCTCTCGAGTCAGCAGGCTTCCCCTCGGTGCTAGAGTCAGTGGGCATAGATCGTGGAGATAAGAAAAGATTCGATGGGATGACCACCCTTCCTTATTCCAGCGGGAAATCGCTAGTTTGTTATTCAAAGTGTGTTGACACCCATTCCAAAACAAACTTTTCCTCTTTGGCTGTTTCTCCGGGTTCCGCAGCAGATACTGGAGAAAAAAGAAAAAATGCCAAATAGGTACTGTAAACTCTCTCGAATCCGCCAACTTTTGAATTCGTCATTTTTAAATAAAATACAAATTTCTTAAAGAAATTCTCAAATCCGCTACAAAAAATACTTCACGTGTTCATAAGAAAATAATTAAAAAATTTTACTGTAGTTATATTTTCATACGTGCGGCATTTTAAACGACTTTCTTGACAATTTTTGTCCATTTTCCCTTGTTGCATGCTAAACTCCTCATTGCATTCAGATCATCTCCACTCTTAAGCCTGCGGTTGATTGATTCGAGATCCGCATCAAGCACCTTTGATAATGTAATAAGTGGGTGCCCCTGATATTTCTTTCCACTTGCAGCAAAGCATTCCTCCATAACCAAATTTGCAAGTGACGTCGGGTTCAACCGTAGGACATGTAAAAACAGTCTATATCAGGCTTCTATCACATTCCCAGGTTACAAGTTGCGCTGAGTACTTTCATTGCAATGCCTCATTATTGATCCGTGTCGGCCATTTTAGTCCGCATAGTATTCGCAGTTGCATTCTGTGAAAAAAGTTGAATCTTTTAGTTTCTGAAGCTGTGATTCCCCAACAGGAGAAGTTATATAGCAGGACCGGTTTGGCGCAAAGGAAGCGCAATCGTTTACGGCCTGTTAGTTACCCAATGCGTTTTCAGCCTGTTCAACGCGACCGTTGACAGTACTTTCCTCCATGTTATGTCTTCACTATCTCCGAGGAGTGAGTCAAATTTTCTGGAACGTCTCCATTCCTCATCAAATCTTGATCCCATACGTGCGATTTTAGTGAGTTAATTATATCTACAAAAAATAATGAAATAGGACTTTTTGGCTAGAAAGTTTTCGGACCTCTGTGACTCAAAGGTCAAAATAATTCAAGTATAAGATGGAATTGTTATCATGTTTATTAAGAGCTATATGACACTTATCTATTGAATAAAGTACTCGAGCCTACATAAGCAGTGGTGTTGTATAAAACATTAAAAATTTTGTTTTGGCGAAATCCAACTCAGAAAAATTTGTTTAGAGGCAGGTCAATTAATTTAAAATCATTTATAAAGAAGACCGAAAGGGTGGTTTTGATCAATTATTCGATATGGTTGCTTTCTCTCAAAGTAATAAGATTTTGTCATTTCTCATCCAGAGTATTGCGTCTAATTTCATTCAAGAAATCTCTTAATTATACTTTTTTTGTAAATAAATAGGAATTTGCGAAACAAAAAATTCAATTCTCAATATTTTCACTTAGGAGCAGCAAGTCGAATGGATTTTTTAGATTAATTGTTTCAATAATATTTAGGCTTAAAATCCTCAGACTATACCAATCAAAACACTCAACGTGATACAAATATCGCTATGGATCTTATGTAACCTTTCAAAACATGGTGACAATACAGTTCCGAGAATCCTTTTGATACAAAATGAAAAATCAAAATAGATTACAAAAACAACCAAAAAAGTAATAAAAATATCTTTAACAAATGCTATAAAAGTTTTGAAGCAATCGATTCAATCTCAGTGAGTGGCTGCTGTGCCAGATAATTGAGCGTACGCTTCTTAGACATCTTCTTCGATTTATTCTTGTTGACAACGCGAACTAAATCCTCGACGTCGGCATCTTCCATTCGCCGTTTGGCCTCATTTAGATTATACGTGTCGATAGGCCTGTTACCAGTTTTCCTCTTCTATGCGACTGACTCAGCCAAACATACCTGTGATTTAGATTCAACCACTTTATTCTCTTCAACTGGATTAGAATGATCAATAGTTTCTTTTATCGTAAATAAATTTTCAGAATTATCTATTGAAGCGTCATGTTTGTTCTGTAAGTTAGTTTTAGAAAGAAATCGAAGTCTGGGAGTAATGTTAAGACCCATTGACCTTTAAGATAAATATAAATAATAAAATTACAAAGAAAAATCGCCTAGTTCTATTTTTGAAACGTCAAAAAGTACTTTATCCGTTGCATAGAAGACGGACTTAATATAGGCAACAACTGCTTTTTTAGCCATTTCCTTAAGAACAGAGCTCTGAGCACAAAATGACTGGACTTTTCCAGGGAACTGACGATCCAATAAATTTTCATTGACTCTACCAAATTGCTCGAATTGCTACTACTTTGTCTCCTCCAATGGAACTCGCTCGTCACATAGTCTGGCTACAAATCCACTTTTCTCCTCTGATGGGGTGAGAATCAAAAGAGAGTGTCCAATCTTTCCATACCTGGCAGTTCTCCCGACTCGATGAATATAAGATTCCACGGAATCTGGACAGTCAAGTTGAAACACCCAATCCACACCCGGAAAATCTACAATTTCAAAATATAATCATTCACCTAGTCCACGTGCAGCTAAATCAGTGGCGAATAAAGTGCAGTTTTTGGTGTCAAATTCGTTAAATACTTTAATCCGCTGCGGCTGTTTCATCATTCCATGAATACATAAAAGTGGAGACCCCAGTCGAAGAGAACGAAAGAGATCGTGGAAAAACTTAACCTACTAAATTGAACCCTTCAAATAACAATACTTGTTTGCAGGTGGCAAAGAATACAAGTATTTTAGATTTTGGATGCTTTCGAAGAAAAGACCAAAGAAGTGTTATTTTGTCCCCGATTGGGCAGACCAAATAATTCTATTTTGTAATTCCAAAAATGTTATTTCACTTGTTTAGTTCGTTGGAGTAGAATAACGAGAAAATTCATGAACAGAAATATATAATGGATCCTTTAGACTCAACCTCGCCAAATCTTTGACCGATCTGTTAAGGTAATAAATAAAAATGACTTTGTTTGTGTGGCGGAAAATAAAAGTGTTTGTCTTTTGATAGGTAGATTATTTATAATGGCATTGAGAGAGGCACTGAAGCCGAGATCGAGAATACGGTCAGCCTCATCCAAGACTTTAATAAACTTTTCTCCATATACCCAATAATTTGACAAAATCGCTGACAAAATGAGCTGTTTCTTCCATGTGTTGTAACAGTCTTCCTGGAGTGGCAATGACAATGTTGATCCGCCCAAGAGCGCACTCATCTTTCTGTGCATTAAATTAATCAAAAAACAATTTTTCCGCCAATTAAAAGACCGATAGAGAATATATGCTCCGAATTTATCTTCTCTAGAACTCGGTATATTTGGAGGGCCAATTCCCGAGTAGGAGTGATCACCAATGCAATGGTCCCATCATAAGGACTCACTTTTCTCACAAACAAGTGCTCAAGAATAGGTATGAGGAAAGCCAATGTCTTTCCTGATCCAGTTTTAGCAGCAGCCAAAATGTCATTTCCTCTTAAAGCTGGAATTATAGCCTCCCTTTGTATCTCCGTCACTGTCGTATAACCTGCTGATTCAAGACCTTTGAGGGTTTTAGAAGATATAGGAATGTTTGAAAAATGTTGTATATTTCCAGTGGTAATCTATGTCTCTATTCATGAATAAGAAATTACCTGTGAATACTGGGACTTTAATTTAGATATTTCCTTGGTTATTTGAGCGTTGTATTCATTTTTTTTCTTATTTTTTCTCAACATAACAAAAACACACGTGGAAACAACTAAATAGAAAATATTATGTATTTATTAACACTATCTAAAAATTAACATTACTTATAAATTACAATTTTTAATAATTTATCTAAAAACTGTGAACATCAATTTGTTATCGAAGGCCGTGAATCTGAGGAGAGGTGTTCCTCAGGGATCGGTTCTCAGCCCCTTGCTCTTCAATATATTTCTGGCCGACGTCCCGAAACCACATTTTCCTACAAGCAGACTAATTATCTACGCGGACGATATCTTGGTTACGGATGTCTCGATGTGGGGACCCCGACACAGAAGAAGGTTGTCCTGGAGCAGACTAGAACCGTACTTGGAGGAACTTGAAATCTGGTGCAATGGTAAAGGCTTGAATCTCGCTCGGGACAAAAGTACCATTTGTTGGATTTCAATGGTCGTGACAAAAAACCGACTTTCGAGGATTATGGGAACCTGATTATATCGAAGAACCTACGTTACCTGGAGTAACTATAGACCCCCCACCGGTCATACAACCCCATGTGCATGCAAAGCGGAAACAAGAGCGAAAATCCTAAAGGACTGAGGCGTTTTTGTCTAAGCGCAAAAACGTTTCTACACATCTACCAGACTTGTGTTCAGCCACTAAATCTATGGCTCGGAGGGCTGGTACCAAACTGATGAAAGGGACCTTCTAATCGCCAAACTCGAAAAAAACCAGACGATTGCCATCAAACTGGCATTCGCCTGGAGCTCAGCAGTCCATGGAGGACCTGCATGAGCGGAGTGTTGACACGATAGACGCGATCCTGGCAAAAACTCGAATTCGCTGAGGGAGATAAGACAGTCTCCCGGGGCAAAACCGAAGTTGAGACCTTCGTGGCTCTCGTTATCAGCCCCCTAAGCTCTAATTCCTCGGCCACTTTTCTTTTGGAGCTATTGTATTAAATAAACCATATTCTTCTCAATAATTTATCTAAAAACTGTGAACATCAACTCATTAGATATTTTTAAAAGACTAATTTTAAATGAAATTTTTTAATTAAAGAAAATCTTTTTCAACAAAATTTCTTGATTAAAAAATTAGAAAAATTGAATAATCATTTATAACAAAAAACTTGTTTTTCGAAAATTGACATATGTTTTTTTCGACATTTTCTAAAAGTTTATTATACCTTACTCTACTACTGGCACATTGCAATATTTTATTATTATTAGCACATACAATATTATAATGTTTTGGTACAGACTGTAAAAACACGAAACTAACCAATCAGATTGATCCTCTATTACTTTCAGGAGTTTTTTATTTTAGACTTTTTTCTACTTTTGATAAAATATTATAAACTGTAAATAAGCAGATTTTATAAGAAAATTTATTTTTGAAAAAATAGTTTTTGCGATTCGAAAATGACATCTAAGTAACTAAAAGGCATTTGTGTGATACTAAGGGTTCAGGTTGCGTTTATATTGTTTCAGAAATTTTTTTGGACAAAGCCTTTCTCATCTCAATTGAAAATAATCAAATTATCTGTATGAATTTTTTTGTCTGTTTTCTAAAGAACTGACCTATCTTTGTTATATACTTAACATTTAGACAGTCCCGCTTTATATAATGAGATAGCTCAAGAACTGTGTTTCCCGATTGGGGGTGCCAGGAATGATTTCAAAAATTTAATATATTTCTTAAATATATTGTTAAAAAACTCCTGGTATTTATAGCTACGTGTGTTAAAATTTGAAAATGAAAAGAAGACTATGTTAATTATGGTTTTTACTTAGTCACATTTTCTAGAGGTTTTTACTTAGTCACATTTGCAATTGATCTAGATCAGGGGTTCTCAACTTTTTTAGCTCAAGGCCCAATCGATAATTAAGATTAGCTTCGCGGGCCGCACAAAAAATATTATATATATTTTTTATATTTTCCAAGCCGAACTCGCTTGCAATCCGAAATGCAGCCACTGCTGATGAGTAATGAGTTTTGGACTCTTTTTTTTCTTTTTTAATTTCCATTTCCTTTATGAAGAAATACAAGCTAAAAATTCTACAAAAGGCGTTGCAACTAAAAAGAAAGTATTATTTGTTTATTAATTTTTGAAATCCGAATAAGTGAAGTCGAAGAGTTCGTAAAAGCTGACTCAAGTTATTATCCGTGAGTTTGTTACGATATTTATTTTTTATTCGAATCATTTTACTAAATATTGATTCGCATAAATATGTAGATCCAAACATTGATATATTCATATATGCATTGTGTGTTATATTTTGGATTTGTCTTGAGAATTATTCGTAAAAATTAATAATGGACGCATTTTGAACAATGCCGCCAGTTCTATATCATTTGTAAATTAATGAGTTCTAGTTGAAACTTTGCAGGCGCATCCTTAATTTCCACGCTGAATGGAGTTGCGAATATTTTCATTAAAGGAAGAATTCTTTAAAATTCTAAAAATTAAATTTATATAAATGTACCCCAAAACGTGCTTCAAATTGATTAATGAAATCATTATTATGGATATGTTTGACCTTAAGAATGAATAATTAAATTAAACATTATTAAAAATTAAAAAAGTTAGTTGCTCTAGAGGGGCCGCAAAAAATCCTGGGGGCCACATGCGGCCCCGGGGGCCGCATTTGAGAACCGCTGATCTAGATAGTTTTGAACAAACATTATTTTTTGTCCCACTTTTTAAATACCCCTTGCTTTTGGAAAAGACCCACTTTAAACCTTAAATAGTCTAGTAGTGCAAAAAATATTAAAATTCAAATTTAGTATAAGTATAATCAAATAAAAATCAATTTAACTGACCAAAGACGAATCTAAATTTTGAGGAATCGTCAATAATCCCATGTTTTTTTGAAATGATAAAATATTTATTATTCCAATTGGGTTTTAAATCAGTAGTATTGCCTTTCACGCATAACATTGATAAAGCATCAGAAAGTTTTGTAATTGGCCCAAAGCAATTTGTCCCGAAATGGCAATCAACGGATCTCCCAAAAAAATCAAAACTAGAAATTACAATTGTCTTTAATTTTTTGTCAATTTGTATTTTGCTTATAAATTTTTGTAAATAAATAGATAAAATGCAAATAATAAATGCAGATACAGTAAGAAGTAAAATAACTTTTGGCATTGATTTCTTTGATTTGTATGAAATTAAAACCATTACTGTGTAAAATCCAATGTAATAGTTTTTTAAGAATATGCAAAATTGCAAACTTTTTGATTGTGGTAAATGATAGATTCTTTTATAATTTTCAAGTTTATTTTCGTTTTTTAAAACATTGACAAATTTATAGTTTCTATGTATATTATATTCGCATAATGGTCTGATTAATTTCGCAATTTTCTTTGTTTTAAACAACAAATTCATGTGATACATGTCATTATAATTCAAATTTTAATTTTATTCAATAAATTTAAAAATAGGAATTTATAAAAAGTAGTTTTAATTGAATTTTTACAGGAATTGGTTCAAAGTATTCGTGATTTTACTTTTAATTTCAAAAAATTTTTATTGAACAAATTCTTAGAAAATCTTTAAACTCAGTCTACTGAAATCTATACAGGTGCAAACATACAATATAACAAGTCAGACATATTTTTAATAAATAAAAAAATAATATAACTCTTATTACAGCAGAGATGCATCTCGGGGATATTTTAACCATGTCGAAATTGATAAAACTCTACAGGTATGATTTGATTGATGATGAATTGGCACTTATGCACAACAACAAAAATATCTACGTCAATGATCACAATAACATATAGTGGGATAGTAAACAAGCTTTAAAAAGACTATCTGCGATCATGTGAAATAAATATATTTATTAATTTGTATTATTAATGAAAAAAGTATCATTTTATTTAATTTTAAACTAAAGTTTCGTAAAAAGTCTCTGCATTCTTTAGTAAGGAAAAATTATTTTTCTGTGGAAAACGGTGTGTTAAGTATTCTAGCTCTTCGATATTCATTGTATTCGGTTTCCGAGTTCTAGAAACCCTGAAAATATAAATTCATTTCATCATACGTGTAATAAATTGTGGAAACTAAAAATATATTAACTCAATCAAACCCTTATTCTCCGAGTGATTTTTGCGATAATAAAGGAAAATTCCGCCGAATAAAAAGCAGATAAGAATAAGTGTTGCAAAAGTAATCAATAAAATATTCATGAGGGAAAGTTTTTGTACAAAATCTATCAAATTTGAATTTATTAAACATGCTTACTAAATTCTAATGCAACCAGAATTGTACGATTTACTTCTGAAAATCCGTCTGATACAATGCAAGTTAGAGGTTTTTTTTGTTTGTTAAAAATCGATGAATTGTCGAAGTTTGAAACAAAAAAGAAGCTGCTCATATTTTTATCTAATAATATTAAGTAGTCGGAATGATTTTTGTCCTGATGTATCAACTTTCCGTCATATAACCAAGTTATTGTCATTTCTCGAATTGGATCGACAAATCCTTGACATGTAATTCCATGAAGGTTTAACGGATTCATTATAGTAAGGTTAGAATGTGGTATCATTATTGAAGGTTTTTCTATAATCTTGAGATAGACTGTTTTCGCAGCTTTTGCAAAATCGTTGTAAATTAGACATCGAATGCTCATAGACCGAAGTGCATTAGTAATATTCAAGGTCGAGTTATCTTTAGACAACGTCGATTTAACATCAAACAAATCCGGAACTAAATATATTTATTAAAAGAAAATACTGTATTCAACAGAATCAAAATACCACTTTACCACTGTTTGTGGGTAGCCTGATTCTGATAAGCATTTAAATGTCACTTCATCTCCTTTTGAAACATTCATCGATACCAAAGTATTTGAGATGGATGGTGGTTCTAAAAGTTTTTAAAAAATTTTACCAAAAATTGAAATGTTAATATCATGTTTTAAAAGATTGAGAAATTGTTCATTATAGAATGGAATACAGGATATTGTCCGTGTTGGTCGTTTTGTTTCGGCGTTTACATACATATTATTCATTCCTACAACTGTTCCTTCTTCATAATAATAAATTTTGTCTTGCCACCTAAAATTAATATTCCATGTCAAACCCTCCCAAAAACACACATGGTTGAATTCTTTCCGATTCTCCATATTTTATTTTTATATGTTGTCCTCTAGGGAAAATAGGTTTCAAAGGAAGAATAGCGTCTTTATTTTATTAAAAGTAATTATACCTTTATCAAAATTCTTGAAATAAAATTTTTTGTTTTCATTTTTGCCTTGGCAAATATATGCACATTCCAAATCTTCTTTTACAAAGTGTTTAATATGCAATTTGTTGTTCTCAACGATCAGTCTATCTTTTATTGCCTTTGACGCAATAAGAAAATTTGTGCCATCAGCTTCGCAAAATCTAAACCAAGAGCAATCCCCATATATTCCCTCACTGTCAAGAATAGCATATTTAAGTTCTCCATTATCAAAAACTAAGAGTGTCACTCATTGGTAAAAATACCTGTTTCTTTAATAAGGGCTTCTACTTTTATTGGAAGAGAAATTTCTCGACCACATTCGTTTTCCACACTGCAACTAAAGATACCTGATTCTTCATAGTTCTTGTCGAATACTAAATTTCTACCATCTCGGTAGTATGATCCATTATATTCAAAGTTTATTGGAACCCCTCCTTTAAACCATCTGTTATGTCACACAGGTCATATACAAATATTCTGCGACTGGCGTTGCTTCTATGGGACATTGAATAGTGTAATTTAAATGATTGAGTACAAAAGTTGTATCAGACATGTCCATCGTTGGTGGAAGGCAAGATGATTTTGTCCAAGAAAAAAGTATAATCAAGTAAAGCAACATTTTTGTTAATTAACGGAAATTTTATTCTAAATACTAGCTTAAATTTTATCTCTAAATATGGCATTGTCTTCAAAAATATTTTTAAACAGTCTTGTTGATATTATTAATTTCCGCAAAAAGATTTTGACCATCCATATCTTCTCCAATCACAATAAATTAAATAAATCACAGTTAACAGTACTTCCTAAACACGATTCTTTCTTAATTTACCATAAATGGCAACATAGTCATACTTGAAAAATTTAATTTCCAATTATTACAACTAATCAATGACTTCCATGAGGAAACACGTCGAATTCAAAAAAAATTGACTATCACTAATTAAGTTGCCTATATGGATTCTGTTTTTAATCTACTTTTTTATTTAAATAAAAAAGCAAATTTAACTCATAAAATATTATAAGGTTTTCAGAGCTTTAACGTCGAAAGCGCAAGCATCAGTGTTGACGCATTAAGCATTAATGTTAATGCACCAAGCATTTGTGTCAATTCTCGCATATAAGCAAGAATTAACGTTTTTTGGGAAATTATGTGTTAGAGTAAGAGCTATATATGAACAAAAAAGGGAATACTATATCTTTTTCCACCAAAAAACTGATTGTTGAACATACAATTAATGGAAAATCTAACAAAAAATTAGTGACTATCTACAGTCTCCATGTTTCCTGGGTATCTGAACGACAACGTCGGTCTTGTCCGTGTTCATAATTGAGAACCATTCTCAGAGTTTTCCCGGTGCGATCTCCAATAATCTCAAGGCGCGAATTTCTTAGTCGACACAAAGTCGACGTCATCAGTATAAATAAAATTCGGTGAGTGGCCCCTCATATCAGCTTTTCAGCTCTCGCAAAGCAGCCTCGAGGTAGATCACAAACAGTAGAGGTGAGAGAGTCGCCTTGAGGGGTTCCCACATTGTTGTTCATAATAGATTGGCAAAATTTCATTAGAATTTGACAAAAACTGGCTTATTAGTATATTCTAAATAGAAAAGGTCTATCAAAAATAAGAGAATTGTTTTAAAAATCTGTGAATAAAAAATAATTAGACTAGATCAAAAAATAAAGTTATCCCATTTCTCATACCCTTAAGATCAGCAAATCTGACCTTCAAGTCAAGTATAATCTCTCCCTCTTCATCGATAAAAAACCAACGATCTAATATCCTTATAATGAATTTTAATGAAATCCATACCATAAGCAATCTTTGTTTTATCTGCATATAAAGAAAGAAG
>NW_021836168.1:0-2500 GCF_006345805.1 Octopus sinensis
TAACGTTTCTAAGTTGGTGGCTGCACGAAAGATATATTCACTGGGTGAACCAAAGAAGACTCTAGTCCAAGAGAAAAAATTCAGCACTTTCTAGAAACGGATTTAGGTTTGTGAGATAGTAAGAGTTCAACACGATGCGAGATGATTTGATAAGGGGGAATTGATTATTAGCTTCCTTATTAGAGAAAGCGGATGAGAAATCTAAAACGCAGAAGAAGCAGAGAAAAGAAACGGCGCTTCTATAAACAAATTTCAGGTTAACCTTTCTTTGGATGTGGTCCCAAATATGGCAGCTCTAACCTAAAGTGGTTCAATTTAGAAGTCAGGAATTGATCACGACTGAAAGATTCGGATATCGAATAAAAATACAAGGCGCAGCAGTGGCTGTGTGGTAAGTAGCCTGCTTACCAACCACATGCTTACCAATCACATGGTTCCGGGTTCAGTCCCACCGCGTGGCATCTTGGGCAAGTGTCTTCTACTATAGCCTCGGGCCGACCAATGCCTTGTGAGTGGATTTGGTAGACGGAAACTGAAAGAAGCCTGTCGTATATATGTATATATATATATATGTGTGTGTGTGTGTGTTTGTCTCCCTAGCATTGCTTGACAACCGATGCTGGTGTGTTTACGTCCCCGTCACTTAGCGGTTCGGCAAAACAGACCGATAGAATAAGTACTGGGCTTACAAAAGAATAAGTCCCGGGGTCGATTTGCTCGACTAAAGGTGGTGCTCCAGCATGGCCGCAGTCAAATGATTGAAACAAGTAACAGAGTAACAGAGTAACAGAGAAAGCTTAGGAATCTTACGAGTCGAGTGCTGAAAAGTTCCTGACATTTGTGTATCGCGAAAGGTCTGGTTGTAAGTCGAACAGTCCGAGATTTTTTCACAAGGCTTACAAAAATTGAAGGACCGCTACAATAAGTGTGTGAATCTGAAAGGGGAATATGATGATTAAATCATAATTAAATGAACCTCCTGTATTTTCTTTTACTCAAAGCCAGGAAATTTTTAGCGCCTCCTTGTATATCATCATCATTGTTCGACTGTGGTCGAGACTTTCATAGTCTTTTCAAAGGCTAATAATGTGTGCGCGCGCCACTATACACACATTGGAAAGCATTGTACAACCAAGTACTAAAGAAGATCTTTCCTCCTCCATGAAACAAAGCTGTTCCAGCTGGCTGTCTGGGTACAACCCAGTATTTCTAAGCTACGGACCGAGTGATTTATTGTAAGGTTATCTCCCTAGATAGATTGCCTTCACTACGGCTAAGGAGCCCTTTCTACCCTTGTATATACGTGAGGCGGGCATGTAAGGGCACTAGATAATTACAAGATCTCCTATTTGTGATGACTCTGAGAATTCTACCTGTGTGTCGTTGTCTCTGAAAGTGTTGTTGTAATTGTTTTTTTTTTGGAGTTATCGTTTAACCCAGGTTAGCCCTCATAGAAAAGGCTCAAGGCCCAAGCATTCCGATTGTAAACATCCCGTCTTTTTTATGTATACAAAATACTTAAGTCCCCGTTAAACAACGTGACCTTTTCTCTAATACTTTAGGGGCTATTTTGCGGGAGACTTGGTTACAAATTCTATCAGGCCGATCGACTATCCAGTTGTCTTGTGCACATTATTCGTGTGGTAGAAAGATATATTGCTAAACACGTTTCGCTGATATTTTTTCACAACCATCGCAGAGCAAACCGCTGCTCAAGACCGTTAGTTCGTGAGATGGTTGTGAACTGTAAACAGCTTTGAGTATGAAGCGGAAAGAGAAGTATGAAGACGCAATGCGCATGTGCAAACTGGATTCGTAAACCGGAAGAGAAGCATATAAAAATGCAATGGTCAAGTCAAATAAAACGGAAGAGAAGAATAAAAACGCAATGCGCATGTCAAAATAAAACGGAAGAGGAGAATAAAAACGCAATGTGCATGTCAAAATTTAACGGAAGCGAAGAATAAAAAACGCCATGATCATGTCAAATAAGTTATATGATGATCTGACACCACCATCACCCAGCTCTGCTACAATTTTCTTGTTTATTCTTATACATTTTATTTTTTCAGTTAGAGGGTTGCCTCCATGCTGGGTCAGAAACGTTAGCACGCCGGGCGAAATGCTTAGTGGTATTTCGTCTGCCGTTAGGTTCTGAGTTCAAATTCCGCCGAGGTCGACTTTGCCTTTCATCCTTTCGGGGTCGATTAAATAAGTACCAGTTACGCACTGGGGTCGATATAATCGACTTAATCCGTTTGTCTGTCATTGTTTGCCCTCTCTGTGTTTAGCCCCTTGTGGGCAGTAAAGAAATAGGCTTTAGCGAATAAATTGTCTCCAGCAGATCTTTTTAAAGTATGGTACGTATTTTATCGGTCATTTGCGCCGAATGACTAACTTACAGGGATGTAAACATAAATACGAAAACCATTTGGGGAGCGGTAGGAACGAACACAGGCTCAAAAACACGCACACACACACACACACATACACACTCACA
>NW_021836168.1:7500-35000 GCF_006345805.1 Octopus sinensis
ATGTGTGTGTGTGTGTGTGTGTGGTGACAGATAAGAAATGATTGACAGAATAAATTGATGTTGCTCGTCACACACTCTTATACTTACAAGTATGTCTTTGTGGATGTGTGTTCATGTGTACACGTGTATGTGTGCATGTGTGTGAGTGTATATATATGTGTATATATATATATATATGAAACCCGCTGTAGGTGTTGTCTCCATTGTACATGGATGACCCGTCTGCGTGCTATGGTTTCAATCCAATACTCTCTGCAAAGATGCTACACAGCTTTCTCACATTATTTACTTACGTGTTTTTTATCCTCTATTCGTAGCACTGGAGGTGATAAATACTAATTAGAAATGTCCTATCGCAAATGGTATCTGTGCACCCTAGCGTCTGTATGTACGAATGTAATGCGCATGTGATTCATTAATTCAATGAGTTAGACAAAATTCATTTTGACTCGTTACTTTTAACAGAACATTAACATTTAAACCAAGCACTTTATATTTTTATTGTTTGTTGTTTATCTACAGGAATTATCTATCCGCTATCTGTCTATCGATACATTATCACACATACCAGAGGATGCCAAAAATTATCTGCAGTTTCACCAAAATTTTCTTTAGTTAGGCCGCACTGCCTTCAGGGCAATCATACTATAAGGTGATATTCTGGAGGTTACATAATCGAGGTTTGACCCTGATCGCTCCAGTTTTCTTTTTTCATGTTACAGAGTAAGTGTGGCCGTTCCGTTAGCATCGTGCTACTTAGGAAGAACAGAGAGCGATGATCCGATTTCTCTGTTCTGAACGTGTGTGAAGAGTTGAAATTCATTCGCAGGTTTTCAGTACAATAGGGGACAGCACTGTACCGCGTAGAAGAGTGTATGAATGCATCGAGAAATTTAAAAAATAGGCGGACAAGAGTGAAGCACGAAGAGGCAGCAAGGGCACCCACCAACATCCATCACTGACGTGAAGATTCAATAGATGGTTCTCGAGAGATGGGTCTGGCGAACAGAACATAGTTGAGATGGCATGTTCTCTGCAAATTAGTATCATTCTGCATACGAAATAATCTACGATTTCTGTAAAATCTGTGCGAGATGGGTGTTTAGAGAGCTCACCGAAACACATAAACGCAATCGTGTGGAGATCTGTCAACGCTTACTCGACCACCAAAAATATGAAGGCAAAGCTTTTTTGGAGAAAAATCGTGGGGGATGAGACCTGGGTCTATCACTTTGAGCCGGAATCCAAAAGGGAGTGTATGGCATGGAAACACCGAAATTGTCAACGAAAAAGTAATTCACGACTCAATCTTCCGCAGAAAGTGTTGGTAACCGTTTTGCGAGTCACAAAATGGCTTGTGCTGGAACAATACATGGAAAGGGAGTCTGGCCAACAAACTGAAGCCAACGATTCCTACCAAATACCGAGATCTGTTGTCAAAGCAGGAGTCATTGTTGCATGACAATGTACGCCAACATACAGCCACCAACAACGTTGAAATCATTGAAAAGATTTGGTCTAGAGTTGCTTGAACAGCCTGATTACAGTCCAGATTTCGCTCCTTCTTACTATCACCTTTGGGCCACCAAAACGTCCTTTACGACGTCGTCGATTTGCAGCAGGAAGCGGTATGAATGGCTGGGTAACCAACCTGAAACTTTCTCCACCGATGGAATAAGCAAGCTTGTACACCGGCGGATGAAATGCATGGAAAAGCAGAGACTGTATTGCAAAATGAAGTATTTGTTCAACACTTGCTTTTGTTTTAATAAATTACAGAAACAAGAGTGCTCACAATTTTTGGATTACCTTCATATTTAAATAGATAGTTAGGTAGATAGATAGATTGCTAGATTCATACATACATACACACACTCTCTCACACACACACACACACTGGTGCCTAGCTGCATCAGCTTTTGCCTTTCCCTTGAATAACACAGGTGGAGTGGAAAGGCTGGTATCCATGGGTGACTGCTGGTCTTCCAACCTTGCTCGGACTTGTGCCTCGAAGTGTAATTTTCTAGGTCAATCATGACTGGATAGGGTCTTTACCCTTTATGTATGTATACCGTATATATGTATCTCCGTTACGACTACGAGGGTTCCAGTTGATCCGATCAACGGAACAAGCCTGCTCGTGAAATTAACGTGCAAGTGGCTGAGCACTCAACAGACACGTGTACCCTTAACGTAATTCTCGGAAGATTCAGTGTGACAAGTCTGGCCCTTTGAAATACGGGTACAACAGAAACAGAAAGAAAGACTGAAAGAAAGTTGTGGTGAAAGAGTACAGCAGGGTTTGCGACCACCACGTACCGGAGGCTCGTGGGACCTTTGGAGGCTTAGGTGTTTCCTTGCACAGGGAATTCACACTCATCAACACTCCACTGGTCTGGGAATCCAAACCGTGATCCTACGACCGCGAGTCCGCTGCCCTAGCCACTGGGCCACTGCGTTGCCACATATATGTATGTATGCGTGAATTCTATATGTATGTGAAAACATTTAGTGGTCGGTGGTCTGTAGAAAATCTACCGATAGCTGTTCAGGCTTTTTTGATATTTTCCCTAGATGATCCGGTAACTTATTTACAATGGTTTTGTGTAAAATAAAACATATTACGTTTTATTTCGTACGAATAACTACGGATTTCCTGCAAATGAATGTGAACCTACGATCCCTAAGCAAATATTAGAATACTTTACCCATTCGAACATACCTTACCTCTATGTGCAGATATCAACATGCGCTAGTCATATAATGAGTTAACATTTGTACTTGTTTGCATGGGTATGTATGCATGTATGGATGTTTCCCTATGTATTTGCACGTGTGTGTATATAGATATATACACGCATAACTCTACCTGTGCTGCTGTATGAATGTGTGAGTGTGTGAGCGTGAGCATGTGTGTTAGTGGGGCGATGAATACGTCCCTAAATAACTACATGAAAAGGGAATCGTCAGTAACGCTCCAGCGAACCAATGGATTTCGAGACATTGCTCTCCTTAGCTTGGTTTATTAGCAACTGTATAAGTTTGCTGCTATGTGAACGGGGGCTTACACTAATGTAAACTAATGAGCAGCTTGTAACTGTCCGATGTTCCCAATTAAAATCTCTGCTGATAGACAATTGATGCTGGAATCATGTTCCATTTATAACTGAAGTCAAACAAGGATGTTTTATTGCTCTACTTAGAGCACAGACAAAGACAAAACAAAAACAAATAATTTCCAGCAAAAAGAAACTACCAGAAAACAAAAATTCTTGGACGAAATTGAAGAAACAGATTCGCCCTACATTCCAAGAAGTTCCATAAATATTAATTGTTAAGTAATTACTTTAGTTGTAGTAGTTACAGTAATTCTAGTAGTTGTAACTGGTGTTGTTTCTTCTGAAGGTGAAGCGAAACGAAAATAAATTTTAGAAAATAGAATACCTTAGTCAACATGAAGAAATAGGTGAAAAGAGAATGTTTCACAGGAAATATGGTATCACAAGTATGTGTAATTTCCCTTCTTTGTCAACTATGACATAAACAACTCTTCACTCAAACCAATACTTTATAGCATTAGGCGTCAGTAAAGAATGCAGTGGATTATTTATGGTGCAGTGTGGCGTGGTAGAGGTGGGAGAAGGGAGGGGCAAGAATTTAGGGCTAATATATTTGTATGGTTGTTCGTATACATAGACATGTATATACATATGTACGTATGTTCATATAGACGTAGATATATATATATACATATATATATATATACATATATATATATATACGTATGTATATATGTATATAAATACATACACACACACACACATATATATATATATAGATACGTATGTATATATGTATATAAATACATATACATATATATATATATGTATGTATATATACATAAATAAAATGGACATTAATAAAAAAAAAGAATTTCCTATAACCTCGAATTTCTGTTTTCTTGTAAGTAGGTCTGAAAATACCTTGTGCAAATATAGATAAATAGATAGATAGATAGATAGATAGATAGATAGATAGATAGATAGATAGATAGATAGATAGATATAATTGTACACATTTATTTGTTCTTGGAAACGTATCTAAGTGCACGTGTAGGTCACTGTACATATGCCTATAAGACTCTGTGTGAGTGTGTGTGTGTGCGCGCGCGCAAGTATGTTCTTGAGTGATATTGTACATGCGTGTGAGTATATCCATGTGCATGCTTGTATTTTCATTAGCCTGAATGTTTGTGAGTGTCTGTGTGTGGGCGCGTCCGTGAGTGGGGGGGGGCGTGCGTTTGTCTTCATATGTGTGTCATTTGAAGTACATCGAAAACTGGAAGGAACTAAATTTAGAATTGTAATTTATTTTATATTGTTTTATGTTCGTTTCAAAGAGCGAACTAATCACACAACGTATCTAATTGCTGGTAAACACACTATAAATACTAATATATATACGAGATATGACAAACTAATACGTCAAAAATATCCAAAAATACCTCATACTAAAATATCAAATAAAACTTAAACCCGAAGTAGAATGACTGGACCGGATCCGCAGGAGTAAACTAACACCGGAAGCTGCAGAGTTAACCTTAAATGTCAAAGGTCAACTATTTTCTTTCAGTAATCTCTTCATATTTGTCATTTTATATTTGGTTATATTTGACATTCTGTGTGGTACAAAGTCAGTATTTTGGTATGTGGTTTACGCGTTAGAAACTCTTTGTAAGCTATATTCAGTGTCCTTTATGAAGTGGGTGTGCTATTGAAGTTTTCATTTCCACTAAAGGATTCAAAGTGAACATTGGCACTTGGTATGAATATGATTTCATAGTCTGGATATAGAACTGGAGGTTTCGAAGCAGTTGTCCATGGCTATCCTTTTTTCTTTGATTTTCAAAGAGATATTTATATTTACAGGGCCTCTAACCCCCTGTGTTATTTATATCTGCGGGGCCTCCGACCCCTCCACCCCAAATAACAATATCCGGCCTGTTACGCTTAAGTTTTGAATAGTAACCACTTTTAATGCGGTGGATATTGAAACGGAGATTTTTGAGAAATTTGTCATTTTGTAGTTCTCATTTCCACCAAAGAATTCCAAGTGAGGATTAGGACTTAAGCTGTGAGTAGTAACCAGTTGTAATGTAAAGGGTATTGGTATTGAAACGAAGATTTTTGAGCATAAAATAGATAAAAGTATTCAATGAAATAAATGCATTCTGTTTAAATGACTGCATATTTTTTTTGTATATATATAAATATATATAAATATTGGGTTGGCAACTAAGTTCCCGCCGTTTTTTAAATTAAATTTTTTAAAGGTTTAATAAAAAAAATTACAACTAATTAATCAATAATGTATTCACCCTTGTTGTTTACAACTTCTACCCAACGTTCAACAAGATTTTCAATACCTCGTTGGTAGAAATCACCCAATTTCGACTCGAAAACTTGAACCAACCAAGCTCTCAATTCTGCGTCAGTGTTGAACGAAACTCCGCGCATAGCATTTGAAAGAGATCGGAAGAGGTGCTTATCCATTGGTGCTAAACCAGGAGAGTACGGCAGGTGTGGCAGCATGTGTTTGAATGGCTTCCTTGGTCATATTGGCAATATGAGGGTGGGCGTTGTAGTGCAGCAGCAGAACTCCATGCTGACGATTAGGTCTTTTCTCTTGAGTAATTGTGTTGAGTGATTCCATCTGTTGAACATAGAGTTACGCGTTGAACGTTTGGTTCCGTTCAAGCAATTCGTAATGGATAATCCCATCCCAGTCCCATCATACGAAGAACATCGTTTTACGCGGATGAAGATCTTGTTTTACACGCAGTGTCCCTTATTTACCGAGGCTAAGCCATTCCTTACGCTGCTTCATATTGATGTTCAGGCACCATTTTTCGTCGCCAGTAACGATTCGGTAAGGAAATCGTTGCTTGTGTCCATGAGTTGAGCGGCGACGAGCCAGCAAACCAGCGGAGATTGTGGCTCGTTGATTTTTGTTTTTGTCACTTAAAGCATGTGGAACCCATGCTCCATACTTCTCAACGTTTCCCATCGGGTGAAGATGCTTCTCTATAGCAGTGTAGAAGCATTCCATTTTCTCTGCCAGTTCCCTCGTCGTTTGACGAGAATTTTCGAACTCAACTGGACGGCCGGAACGAAGTGCGATTCTGAGGTCAAAATTTCCATTTTTGAACTTGGCATACCAATCACGAGCGGTTCTTGCAACTATGGCACTCTCTCCATACACAGCACAAATGTCGCGTGCAGCTTTTGCGGCCCTAGGACCTTGATTAAAGCGAAGAGGAGGTGTCGAAAATGCTCGTTTTTCTTAACTTGGCTTTCCATTTTAATGATCTGAAAATAAACAAAAATTAACTGAAATTAACTAGAAAAAAAAACGAACGAAATAGATTCCAAAATGATTCAAAAATAGCATTCTCGAAAAATATATATTCCCAAATTCAAAAACGCAATAAATTCCAAAATTTAAAAAAACCGTGGGAACTTAGATGCCAACCCAATATATATCAGGGACGTGAAGCCTAGGTAGGCAAGGTAGGCAGTGCCTACATTGAATAAGATAGATCGATAGCAAATTATTTTCTTTTTATGGCAAAATATGTACCTAATTCAATAAAATTATAAATGTTACTCTGATTACAATACATAAAATGCAAAATATATTATTTTTTTTTTTTAGATTAGGTAGGCATATTTCCCCCTGCTTTTCAGTCTCCTACAACACTGCTTTCTGTACGTGCTATAAAGGCAGAAGTAAATCCGCCTTCAACTCAGTCGCGCGTCTCTAATTCGCTTATTCTTTTAGTGTTTTACTAAAAAGTCACCAACTGTCTACCCTGAGTAATTACTGATTGCACGTTGTCTGATAAATATATATATAAATATATATATATATATATATTGGCGTTGTGGTAAGTAGCTTGCTAACCAACCACATGGTTCTGGGTTCAGTCCCACTGCGTGGCATCTGGGGCAAGTGTCTTCTGCTATAGCCCCGGGCCGACCAATGCCTTGTGGGTGGATTGGTAGACGGAAACTGAAAGAAGCCTGTCGTATATATGTATATATGTATATATGTGTGGTGTATGTGGTTGTGTTTGTGTGTGTGTGTTTGTCCCCCTAGCATTGCTTGACAACCGATGCTGGTGTGTTACGTCCCCGTCACTTAGCGGTTCGGCACAAAAGAGACCGATAGAATAAGTACTGGGCTTACACAAGAATAAGTCCCGGGTCGATTTGCTCGACTAAAGCGGGTGCTCCAGCATGGCCGCAGTCAAATGACTGAAACAAGTAAAAGAGTAAAAGAGTAATATATATATATATGGGGGTGGGTTGTGTGTGTCCGTGCCGGTATCCAGCCTCTGCGAGCATGGAAATTTTTTATATCACTCACACTTGCGCGCGCACACAGACACAGACACACATACACGCACCACACATTATATAGACAGACAGACAGACAGATAGACAAGCAGGCAGCCTGTGAGACAGACAAACAGACAGACACCTATGAACACAGCAGAAGCATTGAAGAAGTAGAGGAAGAACAAAACAAGTAATATCAGTTCACACATACTTGCGCACACACTTACGCGAGCACACACACACACACACACACACACACACACACATAAACAAACAAATTGCTCCAAATGTCAATTAAGTAAACTGTGGCATATCTAACCCACCAGGTTGGGAATTTAGACAGAGGAAGACGCCATGCCATGCCTCTGTTAACTAAATACATATTTCTAAAACTTTGTAGAATACTCAAATGTATCGCTGTCGTTAAATTTCCGTTTTTATAGTGTAGATGAGGTTACCACCACGACTATCACAAATATATCCTAGACCTATGAGAATTTCCCAGGCCCTTCTATATTCGTAGGATTATAGCCTCGTCGAGATTGCTAGCTTCATCTTCACAGAAGACACTCCCACCCGTGTAACTATATTTTACTCAAGGCTGTGGCCATGACCTACTCTCCGCAGGCTCGTGGGATTATACTTTACTCAAGGCTATGTCCACGAACTTGTGAGGATGTAATTAAGGTTAATGGAAGTTGTACGATTAAAGCTTAAGTGTCCTTCATAAAGATACAGTACATGGTCGTCATATATGATGGAAAGACCCTTAGGGAGAGCTAAAAAGGTTTTTAACTCAGTTTGCTGCATTTACTGTTTTACTTGACAGATGTTTTGATGGGAATGTTCCACAAGTATTCCTTTATGTATGTATATATGTACGTATGTATGTATGTATGTACGTATGTATGTATGTATGTACGTATGTATGTATGTATGTATGTATGTATGTATGTATGTATGTATGTATGTATGTATGTCACTATTCAGCTTTATTTCAAGATTTCTTGCCAAAAGCGAAAGAACCGGTTTCTAACCTAGATCCAAGGCTCCTTCATTGGAATTTCAACATCAACAACAGGGTATTTATGTATGTATGTATGTATGTATGTATGTATGTATGTATGTATGTATACATGCAGAGATATATGTTTTATTTTATGTTTGTATTTTCATGCATATAATTCCATATCTAGACATGCTCATATATACTTAAATGATAAACTTCTGGAAAATTTTACAGATTTTTACAGTTCTAGTGATGGATTGGAACTGTAATCACGAATTTGCTTTCTCCTTTCTGATTTTGAGAAACCTAATTTCTCATGATTGGTTTTGAGACAGTGTTTTACATATCCCAGTGCCCTAATAATTACAAGTATAAACGTGAACTTGTAATGTGTTTAGAATAACTGCAGATTTCTCAATAGTCCAGCGTAGGTATTCTCTTTTTCACTGACCTTCTGCTTCATGTTAACACCTATTGTGAAGCTGATTTCCCAAATGTACACAGTTTCTGTTATCTATCCCAAAATCATAATCAGGTTTATTGTATATATATATATATATATATATATATTATGTATATAGTATTAATATATATATATTATATATATATATATATATAGTATATAATATATATATATATATATATATATATATATATATATAATATATATATATATATATATATATATAAATAGCAATTAAGGACAACTACTTAATAAGGAAAACTTAACAAGAAATTGTCAGGTAGATAGCGTGAAAACCTCATAAGAGAAAAAAATTTCGAAAATAATTATTCTATTGAACATATTAATTTATATATAGAGGGCATTATACATACATGCCACCAGGATTATACATACATGCCACACGCTAAGAGGGACAATTAGTCATTCTACCAAAATATTACTAATCCCACGAATGCAATTTTTCAAAGTAAGACATTTAAAAAAATAGACCTGTATCACAGTGATTCATACTTACGTATTCATCAGCAGGCCTGAATGTATTATAAATAAACAACGTTGTTTATTTATAATACATTCAGGCCTGCTGATGAATACGTAAGTATGAAATCACTGTGATACAGTCTATTTTTTTTAAATGTCTTACTTTGAAAAATTGCATTCGGTGGGATTAGTAATATTTTTTAGGTAGAAATGACTAATGTCCCTCTTAGCGTGGTGGCATGTATGTTAAATGCCTTCTGGCATGTATGTAAATCCCTCTATATATAAAAATATATATATATATATATATATTATATCTTATATATTATATATATATATATATATATATGTATCTATCTATATATATATATTATATATATTAATATATATATTATATATATATATATATATATATTTTTATATATATCTTTATGTATGTATGCATGTATGTGGTTGCGCAATGGCCCAGTGGTTAGGGCAGCGGACTCGCGGTCATAAGATCGCGGCTTCGATTCCCAGACCGGGCGTTGTGAGTGTTTATTGAGCGAAAAAACACCTAAAGCTCCACGAGGCTCCGCAGGGGATGGTGGTGATCCCTCCTGTACTCTTTCACCACAACCTTCTCTCACTCTTACTTCTGTTTCTGGGTACATGTATTGAAGAGCGGCCTTGTCACTCTCTGTGTCACGCGAATGTCCCCGAGAACTACGTTAAGGGTACACGTGTCTGTGGAGTGCTCAGCCACTTACACGTTAATTAATATTTTTAATTATTATAAATCTTCCACTGAGGAGGGAGCCTGTTTCCAACAAAGATACAATGATCCATCTTTGAGATGTGGTTAATACAGTGAAGTTCACACTTGGAACTTGAGAAAAGTCTTGCATATTTTTACTGTTCCACTCACAGATTGGATTTGTAACGTACGAATCAACGGGTTAATTTCTCTTTTTGAAAATTCCAATTTATCCAGATTCTCCTTTGAGCATTTACTAACAAAACCTAGTGCTCCAATTATTATTGGTATGAATATGATTTCATAGTCTGGATATAGAAAGCATGAGGTTGTCCATGGATATCCGTTTTTCTTTGATTTTCAAAGAGATATTTATATCTACAGGGCCACTAACCCCTCTGTCCCAAATAATAATATCCGGCCTGTTACGCTTACATTTAACAGAAGTTTGATGGGAATATTCCACCAGCATTCCTTGAGTTGGTGTTTATGAACGTATTCCATAAGAGAGGGTTTTTTTAAAGTTTATTTCAAGATAGTCTTTTTTGTGGTTGGCATTGTAAATTATTTTAGCAACAAAATCGTACCGCGAAGGGAGGTAGTACCTATTTCTTTACTACCCACAAGGGGCTAAACACAGAGGGGACAAACAAGGACAGACACACGGATTAAGTTGATTACATCGACCCCAGTGCGTAACTGGTGCTTATTTAATCGACCCCGAAAGGATGAAAGGCAAAGTCGACCTCGGCGGAATTTGAACTCAGAACGTAACGGCAGACGAAATACGTAGTACTGTGACATCTTAGGATAACTGCTAATCACATGCGTAATGTCTTCCACAGAAACATGACATAGCCAGCCTACACATGCGGTTGCACCTTGTGATTACAAGAGCGTCACTGTCCCTCTTGTTCACCTGGCAGTTTGTGGAAATCTCCTGTTCTTGGATTGCAAACGTATAGCCTTCGAAGTGTGATGTGATGTAGTGGTCTTGTGTCCAAGAGAGGCTGCGCTTCGTGTCAATTCTACTGTTTTCTTCAAGCTTCCAGGAAACATACCCATGCATGTTTTTTTCTTATTTGTAAATGGTGAGTGATTTCCATCCAGGTCTTCTCTGGGGTAAGAGAGCCCAGCTGTTTTGGGGCTGTATGAGAGATGTATGTATGTATGTGTGTGTGTGTGTTTGTGTGTGTGTAAGTAAGTATGTATAGGAGATGTATGTGTGTATGTATGTATAGAGGATGCATGTATGTATGCATGCACATATGTATAAGAACTCAGAATGTAAAGACAGACGAATGCCTATTTCTTTACTACCCACACGGGGCTAAACACAGAGGGGACAAACAAGGACAGACAAACGGATTAAGTCGATTACATCGGCCCCAGTGCGTAACTGGTACTTATTTAATCGACCCCGAAAGGATGAAAGGCAAAGTCGACCTCGACAGAATTTGAATTCAGAACGTAACGGCAGACGAAATACCTATTTCTTTACTACCCACAAGGGGTTGTTTAAACACGAGGGGGACAAACAAGGACAGACACACGGATTAAGTCGATTACATCAACCACAGTGCGTAAACTGGTACTTATTTAATCGACCCCGAAAGGATGAAAGGCAAAGTCGACCTCGGCGGAATGAACTCAGAACGTAACGGCAGGACGAAATACGGCTACGCATTTCGCCCGGCGTGCTAACGTTTCTGCCAGCTCGCCGCCTTATAATAATAATAATAATAATAATAATAATAATAATAATAATAATAATAATAATAATAATCGTGCCCTGATGCAGTACCAGGCAGTGGCTCTCATGGCTTCTGATCTTAACTGATTAGAAGTGTTATCAGTGCCCTGAGCAGTACCAGGCAGTGGCTCTCATGGCTTCTGATTAACTGATTAGAAGTGTTATCATGTACATTGTTTTGTCTTGGTATAAAAGATGGGCTACAGCAAATATTCTGCTCAATACCAACAGATGTGCTTGTCAGTTGTTTGACCTTAACCAGTTGAGCATGTCCTTAGTGGCTGACGATATGTGCATCTCTGATCACGAGCAGAAGTAGTGGGGAGCATCATAGCCATGTGTTGAGAAGGATTCTTTGGGGTTTGAATGATTCTCCTCTGGAAACATGGGGTGTTTCGTTCAACGTCCTTAACAACCTTATTCAGGGACCTTTTGATCGGGATGGGTTACTCGATCTGAAGAAAATTCTAACTGGGCTCCACCTGCAAGGTCATGTGCTGTTTATCTTGATATGAGATCACCATGTCGTGCACATATGGTTGTGATGCATGTGCCTGGTGTACCCTTATCAGACGGGTAGTCATGATGTATACTGGGGCTTGTATATTTTACCCCAGTGTCAATTTGATGGCATGCTCTGCTCACTCACTCAATAATAATAAGTTGTCTCTTCAAAAATGTAAACACATACAACACTCGCAAATTCACACAGACATCCACACTCACACACACACAAACACACACACACGCGCACACACACACACACACACACACACACACACACACACACACACACACACACACACACACACACAAACATACTCATTCAAACAGACAATTACACACTCATCAATAGTATAAACTTTTACCGACGGACACTTTTATTTACCTCGACCTCTGTGTCTCTGTTTTCTGCCTGCCTTTTTACATTTGTGATATTTGTGTTTGCATAAGTGTGTATGTGTGTATGCATATATGCATATATACATACGTGCAGGCATACATACATATACGCAATATACATACATGCATACACACATACATATATACTAAATAGATAGATAGATAAATAGATAGATAGATAGATAGATAGATAGATAGATAGATAGATAGATAGATAGATAGATAGATAGATAGATAGATAGAATAGATAGATAGATAGATAGATATAGATAGATAGATAGATAGATATGGATTCCAAGAAATGTGATGTGAGCATTAATATTACAATACACAGATAATATAGATACAGTCAACCTAAAATAAGACGTAGTTAATAATACCCTTCATTACAGGAAGATTAAATCCAACATACACATATACACACGCAAACACACACAGGTCTGTCTATTTGTCTATCTGATTCTCTCTCCCTCTCTCTGTGTATATATATATATTTATGTATATACATAAATATATACATTATATAGATTTATATATATATAGATAGATATATTGTATATTTATATACATACATATACGTATATAGATACATAAATATATATATGTATATGCACATATATATATATATATATTATTGTTATTATTATTATTATTATTATTATTATTTATATACATATTGTATGTGTGTATACATGTGTATACATTTATACGAATATGCACATACATATGCACATACATATGCTTTTTCACTGATATGTGAAATCTGGGACAACGTAACATTTACCCCCAACCGCCGGCATATTTGTATTTGAACAGATTCACGAATGCTTATTGTGTTTACATTGACATTTGCGCCGAATGATTGAATTTAAAGTCTGGTTTTGATCTAAATGGAGTCAATCAAGTACAATCAACACTATTTATCAGACGCCAACAGAACTACAAAGAAAGAGATCTTTGACGCAAATAAGCCTGCTGCGAATCTGTATCGCTTCAAAGATATCAACAAATGCAAGGTTTTATATCAATAATCCAAGTGTAACTTTGGTAGGTTAACGTTCTTGTGTATATTCAGGTATTAATGTTTGAGTTAGCGTATTAATTAGCTAAACCTACAAAATATATTTACTTAGCACGTGGTCTGCCTGGCAACTGGCAATGTTGTATGGGAAAGGTGTTCCCTTCGAAATTACGTGATCTCGTGTTCAATCCCATTGTGAAGCAAGTAAACAGACATGCTTATGCGATGAAAAGGCGAGCTAGCAGAATCGTTAGCACGTCGGACGAAATGCTTAGCGGTATTTCGGCTGCCGTTACGTTGTGAGTTCAAATTCCACCGAGGTCGACTTTGCCTTTCTTCCTTTCGGGGTCGATAAATTAAGTACCAGTTAAGCACTGGGGTTGATATAATCGACTTAATACCTATGTCTGTCCATGTTTGTCTCCTCTATGTTTAGCCCCTTTTGGGTAATAAAGAAATAGGTTATGCGATGAAAAAGTTCTCTCGTGACTACGCGGACTCTAGTTCAAGCCCACCACGAAGCATCTTCGCCTACTGTCTTATACATTAGTGCGGTGTCGACCAAATCTTGTAAGTGAAATTTGGTAGAGAGAAGATCTATGATGGCAGGTCGGAGGAACTGTTTATGCTTTTGTGTCGTACACATAATACTTTGCTAGCTTAAGCAGCATTATCTGGTTTTGGAGTAACTGTAACACGATTCACATTGTTATACGCATTTAGGCTAAGTTTCCAGGGTCTGTTTCTGTTTGGGAGGGGAATTAATTTCCTTCCATCAGACTCGAGAATGACATGAGGAAAGTTCATGAGTGTTCTTCGGTCACGTGATACTAAATTATTATTGAACGAAGTCTGCAAAAGCAAGACGTTTTTAATATTGTTTATTTATGAGAAAAGAAACTGTACAAATTCTGACAAAAATGTGCGTACGACTTGGTTTTCATCATCAACTGTTACTAATATAGTGTTACTCTAAGGCGACGAGCTGGCAGAATCATTAGCACACCTGAAAAACGCTTAACGGTATTTGATCCAACGTTCTAAGTTCAAATTCCGCCGAGGTTGACTTTGCCTTTCATGCTATCGGGGTCGATTAAATAAGTACCAGTTACGCACTGGGGTCGTAATAATCGACTTAATCCGTTTGTCTGTCCTTGTGTTTGTCTGTCCCCTCTGTGTTTAGCCCTTTGTGGGTAGTAAAGAAATTGGTATTTGATCCATCTTTAAGTTTTGAGTTCAAATTCTTTCGAGGTCGAATTTTCCTTTCAACTTTTCGGGGTCGATAAAATAAGTACCAGTTGAACGCTGGGATCGATGTAATCGACTTAGACTCTTACTTGAAAGTACTGGTCTCGTGCCAAAATTTTAAACCAATTTAGCAACAGAGCAGGCGGCGAGTTGCAGAATCGTTAGTACTCCGGGTATGAAAGTTCTTTTTAAAAATTAGGTGTTCAAGTGATTAGGGTGCAGAACTTATGATCTTGCGTTCGTGGTTTCAGTTCTCGGGCTGAGTGGTATGATGTGTTCTTGAAGAACAGAGTTCATTTCAAGTTGCTTTGTGATCACTTCGACATCTAACGTATGGCACACCGAGCACCTGTGCAGGGCAACGTCGATTTCCCTAATATTTATCTTTTCTTCCTAGAGGAAAAATGGGTCTGCATAAGGCCAACACCCCTATATAAAAAAATAAGCAAAGTTACAGAACATCGATGACAGCTCAAAAATTGAAAATCAACAAAACTTATGAGAGGCTGACCTACCTTCAGGGAAATATATAAGGTAGGTTACTTGGACAAACGTGAAAAGGTAGGGATCCAAATGAAGAGGAGCATAAGACAGCCTAGCGTCGAGTACATGGTGGAAAATATAGTGGTGGCCTATAGTACATGGAGAAAAAGCGCTTAAATAAATGAAGTGTAAGAATATGGAAGTTTCAACAAAACTCGCAAAGTATGAATTAATAACGATTCCAAATTTTGGTTTGAGGCCAATAATTCCGAGGGTGGGTAAGTCGATTACATGAACCCCAGTCTTCAACAGATACTTATTTTATCGATCCCGAAATGGATGAAAGACAAAGTCAACTGCGGCGGAATTTGAACTCAGAACGTAAAAATAGGCGAAATGGCGCTAAGCATTTTGCCAGGCGTGCGAACGGTTCTACCAACTCGCCGCCGTAAAATATAAATTATCAAATAAAACGACTGGTTGTTCGGTTCAGCCCTTTAGAAAATTTGTTTTGTGATCCCCTACAGCTTGCAACACTAAAAGTGCCGTTGAATTATCTCACAAAGATTCAGGTTATTTTGTTTGTCGAAGACATGTCGATTTATCGCCATTCTGCAATCAGTTGCCAATGACCTAAAATTGCAACTGTGAAGTTTTAGCTATGTGAATTAAAGTAATAGAGAATAAGGCTTCCTCTATGACCTCGACTTGCCAAGAGTTTAGCACTAAACAACGCTATACGTACACACACACACGCCTAGAGACACACATGCACGCATACTTACAAACGCACACGTTCGCACTTATACACTAAACTTGTATACCTGTATATACATATACATGCTCATATATATATATGTATTAAGTATGTATATATACATGTATATGTGTGTGTATATATATATATCTAAAAGAAGAAAACAGTTGGCAGTAGGAAGACAAGATGGCGGAAACCAATTGCGATTTAAATGTATGTATGTATGTATGTATGTATGTATGTATGTATATACATATGTATATATATTACTGATTCCAGTTCAGATATTCAACTTTTGGATTCATTAAAAAAATTATTTTGCAAGACAAAAGATCCAAATTTTGAGACCGTCATTAAAAAGTTGTGACAAAGTTGTAAGCCTATTTTTTTCTTTTTGTAGAAAAAATAGATAAAAACAGCAATTGAAAGACAAAATATAAAAAATCATTCAAAAATCTGCATAAATTACCGACACTCGAGAGAAATGAAAATTGACTTTTATAACCACCAAACAATTGGATGTCTAAAAATTGTGTTGAAACGAATCTTGAAAGTTTGCCATGTTGTTGTAACCTTTTTACCTCTGACATATGAAACAAATCTTGTCTTGAGAGGAATGGTGTAATTACATGCCTAATTTCCATTCGTTCTTTGCTCAATTTATGAATGATTAGAATGAAATTTCATTCAAGATTTCACTATCATTTGTATCCATTCTTTTATTTTTTTATTTTTACTTTTTTATTTATTTATTTTGCCTGATTTTTGTCATGACTTTTCTGTTGTGTTCATCTGAACCTGTATGAATTTCCTGAGTATAATGACATTTCTTTCTCCTCCATCTTTCACCCTGTTTTTTTTTTTTTTTTTTCTATTTTTCCATATTCAGCCATCTCTTCTCTACCACTCACTCCCTTCATTTAAATCGCAATTGGTTTCCGCCATCCTGTCTTCCTACTGCCAACTGTTTTCTTTTTTTTAGATTTCTAGCCTTTGCAAAAGATCCTGTTTTGATGGCCTCTACAAGAACAAATGATTGATTGAAACATTTTGGATGCCAATTGAAAAAGTAAATAAATAAAATAAAACAAGCAAGTAATAAAAACACAAATATTTCGGTGACTGATGCATTCTTCTTTTTTTTTTTTTTAATAACTATAACAGCAGCGAAAGTAACACAGATGGTCATGTGGTGGACAAACTGCATAACAGTAATTTCTCCACTCTCAATATATTCCTATTTCAAATCTTCTACGTCCTGGATCGATTTTCCCTTTCTTCTCTCCAGACGTTTTTTAACATACCTGCCAGTAAAGGCGGCGAGCTGGCAGAAACGTTAGCACGCCGGGCGAAATGCTTAGCAGTATTTCGTCTGCTGCTACGTTCTGAGTTCAAATTCCGACGAGGTCGACTTTGATTTTCATCCTTTCGAGGTCGATAAATTAAGTACCAGTTACACACTGGGGTCGATATTATCGACTTAATCCGTTTGTCTGTCCTTGTTTGTCCCCTCTGTGTTTAGCCCATTGTGGGTAATAAAGAAATAGGTATTTCGTCTGCCGTTATGTTCTCAGTTCAAATTCCACCGAGGTCGACTTTGCCTTTCATGCTTTCGGGGTCGATTAAATAAGTACCAGTTACGCACTGGGGTCGATGTAATCGACTTAATCCGTTTGTCTGTCCTTGTTTTCCACCTCTATGTTTAGCCCCTTGTGAGTAATAAACAAATAAGAAACTTTAGCACGCCGGGCGAAATGCTTAGCAGTATTTCGCCTGTCTTTATGTTCTAAGTTCAAATTCTGCCGAGGTTGACTTTGCCTTCCATCCTTTCGGAGTCGGTGCCTAGAGCAGAAATAAATATACGTGCCAGCCGTATTCTTGTCTAATAATCTACAATCCTTCCCTACAAACATGTCTTTATGTGAACGCAGTATAACGTTATCGTCAGGACTACCATGTTCGTAGTATTCAGTAGTATAGTACAGTGTAATACTGTGTATTGTAGTAAGGTGTATTATAATAATGTTCGTCCGTCATTGTCGACGATGACCACGGTCATCACGTCGGAGAAGATGGGTCACAGAGTGCCCGGCTATAGCCGATCAGTCCCATGCGTGCTCGTGGCCTCTACCGCATATGGAGCACTGCTAGACTGATGGGAATGGAGGTAAGAAGTGTAATAGAGCCAGTAAAGTACAGTGTATTTCACAACAATTATACAAACATACATTTGTTGTTTAACCCTAGTTCGGGCCAGACCGAAAACAGATATGGCGAAATGGCTCCAACCGCAACAATCACGTCTTTCCGTATATCAGGGACTAAATTTCCCATTACATATCCTCCTTCACGTAAGGTTTTTTAAGTTTATATTGAGAAAATTTGGCAGTTATTTCTAGCAGGTCAGTAACCGCGAGGAGCCTCCATCCCATTTGGTTTGGTTGTAAATGTTGCTAAGTATAAATTGAGATATGATATGACTCCAACATTTTCATATTTGACCCTCACAATTTACTCTATATAAAACATTGTTTTGGTTGTCATTTCTGTTTAACTTCAGAGTAGCCTTCTTTAGGAATGCATATGACCAAAGACGTTCCAACAGTGACCATTCTGTTATTGTGTATCTTCGACTGTATTATCTACAACGTCCTTTGGGTTTTTAGACGAGTGAGTGTCGAATCGAGCGAGGTTTGGTTGCTATATCTAGACCACCTGAGCGGGTGAAGGTGTTTTCTTTTTTTTTTCCCCTAATGGTTAGTTGTCAATGTTGTTGCTTAGCTCTAGGCCAGAGCTTACTGAAGAGGTTCTAACCATGACCATCTCTTCTTTTTGTATGCTAATGAGTACCTAAGACTACATTATACCCTGCGACTGTCCATTTTCAAGGCGATTTCTTCGTTAGTTTGCTTTCGCGATGGTGATGATGCTGGTAGCTGAGGAGAATGTCTAACTTGGTAGTGGCGGTGATGGTGGTGACAGTGATCGTGATTTTGACGGTGATCTTCATCATCATCATCATCATCATCATCATCACTATTATCAGCATTATTCATACCACTAACACCACCACTACCACTACCACTACCACCACCAGCACGACCATCATCATCATCATCTTCATCATCATCATCATCATCATCATCATCATCATCATTATTATCAGCATTATTCATACCACTAACACCACCACTACCACTACCACTACCACCATCACACCACCACCACCACGACCATCATCATCATCATCATCATCATCATCATCATCATCATCATCACTATTATCAGCATTATTCATACCACTACCACCATCACACCACCACCACCACGACCATCATCATCATCATCATCATCATCATCATCACTATTATCAGCATTATTCATACCACTACCACCATCACACCACCACCACCACGACCATCATCATCATTATCATCATCATCATCATCTTCATCATCATCATCATCATCATCATCATCATCATCATCATCATCATCACTATTATCAGCATTATTCATACCACTAACACCACCACTACCACTACCACCACCACACCACCACCACCACGACCATCATCATCATTATCATCATCATCATCATCTTCATCATCATCATCATCATCATCATCATCATCATCATCATCATCATCACCATCACTATATCAGCATTATCCATACCACTACCACCATCACACCACCACCAACCACCCGACATCATCATCATCATCATCATCATCATCATCACTATATCAGCATTATTCATACCACTACCACCATCACACCACCACCACCACGACCATCATCATCATTATCATCATCATCATCATCATATCATCATCATCATCATCATCATCATCATCATCATCATCATCATCATCATCACCATCAATATATCAGCATTATTATACACTAACACCACCACTACCACTACCACCACCACCACCACCACCACCACGACCATCATCATCATTATCATCATCATCATCATCTTCATCATATATCATCATCATCATCAATCATCTCATCATCATTCATCATCTTCAATCATCATCATCATCATCATCATCATCTTCATCATCATCATCATCATCATCTTCATCATCATCATCATCATCAGTCATCATCAGCATCATCATCATATTATATCAGCATTATTCATACCACTAACACCAACACTACCACTACCACCACCACACCACCACCACCACGACCATCATCTTCATCATCATCATCATCATCATCATCATCATCATCATCATCACTATTATCAGCATTATTCATACCACTAACACCACCACTACCACTACCACCATCACACCACCACCATCACGACCATCATCCTCATCATCATCATCATCATCTTCATCCCCATCACGATCGTCATCATGTCCATCGTGATCACCACCACCAACAACACCACCACCACTGCCACTATCACCGCCACCGCCGCCACCGCCGCCACCATCGATGTCATCACCGTCCACATAAATGTGGAAATGTAATAAGAAAAAAGTAATTAATTGAAACTCTCCAAAACATGGTGACAAAATATGTGGTGAGCCTTCCCTTCCCATCCCCACCCCGCCCCTTCCTCTTCCTCCTCCTCCTCCACCACCACCGCCAGCTCCTCCTCCAACTACGCCTCCTTATAACATTCTTTACTTTACTCGTCTCTTCCTCACCCTCCATCCATCCCACTCCCTCTCTTACTTCTCGTTGACCTTTTTCCCTTCCTCCGTCGTGTTTCTCCTTTTTTTTCTTCTTTTTTGCTACTAGCTCCTTTTCTTCTTCTTCTTCTTCCTCTTCCATTTTCCTCCTACACTCACTCCTCAAACCCAACCCTTATCCCTCCTACGCCTCCTACGCTCCCTCCTCCTCCTCCCCTCCTCCTCCTCATTCCTTCGCGCTGTGATTCGTGATTCTGTTACTTGAACTCAAACTTTGCGATGATGGTTGGACACGTTATTCTTCTCTTCAATATCGAAATAGCTTTCAAAGTCATTCTGTCACCAACATCATCTTTTATCATCGCTTAGTGTTGTTGCTGTTGTTATGCTATTTACTCTCTTTTACTCTCTTTTATTTGTTTCAGTCATTTGACTGCGGCCATGCTGGAGCACCGCCTTTAATCGAGCAACTCGACCCCGGGACTTATTCTTTTGTAAGCCCAGTACTTATTCTATCGGTCTCTTTTGCCGAACCGCTAAGTGACGGGGACGCAAACACACCAGCATCGGTTGTCAAGCAATGCTAGGGGGACAAACACAGACACACAAACACACACACATATATATATATATATATACATATATACGACGGGCTTCTTTCAGTTTCCATTTACCAAATCCCCTCACAAGGCTTTGGTCGGCCCGAGGCTATAGTAGAAGACACTTGTCCAAGGTACCACGCAGTGGGACTGAACCCGGAACCATGTGGTTGGTAAACAAGCTACTTACCACACAGCCACTCACAAATATCACATTTATCCCCATCATCATCATCTCATCATCATCATAATAATAATACTCAATATCATTTATTTGTTCTTGTTGCTATTATTATTATTATTCTTTCGGGGGTCGATGAAATAAGTACCAGTGAAACACTGGGGTCGATGTGATCGACTAGTCTCCTCCCACAAATTTCAGGCCTTGTGCCTATTGTAGAAAACGATTATCATATTGAGCAATAATATATCTCTGAACGAGGTATAAACAGTAACTGCACATCTCAATATGGCTAACTATTAAAGGTGGATGTTACTAGCCTGTAGCCCCAGGAGTACATCGTCTCCAGCTGGCTTTAGGTACACTTTCTGTGTTCTTATGGTATTTGCAAAGGGAGGTCATCCTTCCCTCGTCAACCTAGGTGATACGCACGGACTGCAGTTTCTAGGTATTGACCTGTCCTCAGCGTACGACAATCACCGGTTTTCGATGAAAGGAGTCCCAATGCAAATACTTATATCGTTTTTCCAGTAACTTTTCGTCACTGATCTCGAAAAACTGTATGCAAGCAATAGTAAATCTCTGAACGAGGTATAAACAGTAACTGCACGACAATGTGAGGTATACTTGCCATCTCAATATTATATTGAATTCTATTATTGAGTGATCGACCCACCTCTTTCCTTTTTCTAAGTTCCACGTGGAAAGGAAAGTGAAGGTGGAGAGGGAAACGGTTCTTCCCAATAAATTTCTGAAAAGGTAGGTGACTGTGTCAAAAATGGTTAGAGTGAATGGCCAATCACTAAGTATGCGCCTGTAGACTGGAGAACAAGAAGGAAGGCTTGTATCTTTGCGGGTCAGGTTAATCTTGGATCTATAGGGATTTTGATTGGTCCTAGTTGGAGATTTGGAAACTCAAAGATGAGAAGAAATGGCCGAGTTTCGTCACAAAATTCAGTGCCTCCTTGCTGGACGAATGTTCTTTCAGAAGTAAAAAGGTGTCCTTGTTTAATCCCATGGCAACGGTTTTTTTTCTTTTTTTTTGGTGGGGGGGGGGTTATCAAGCAACTGGGTTGCATTAACGGTAATCATCTCGGTTGAAATCAGCAATTGGCGCCCGACAATGGTTCGATGTATATTTATATCAACGGCTTTAACCAGTTTACAGGGGTGAATCAATCGGTTGCCTGCGCACGGCAACGGTGATCGCGCCGATTGAGGTAAGCACTCAGTGTGAGATAATGTCCGGTGTATATTTACGGTGCAAGTACTGTTAATTTACTTAAGCTATATCCCTGTGCAGGACGCTCATGCAGTATTATCCCTGAATAAGATCACTTGACAGCACAAGTCAGATCAACTTCATGTATTTACAATCACGTGAATTCAAATTTTATTTTAGCGTAGTAGAGTCCGAAACAGAGTACCACACACAGTGGCATATCACATTGTGAACAATAGTATCTAGTTTCTTTACGTTTCCCTTTTGCATCTCTTTGAAGCCTTTGTCTTCTTGGCGGTGGTGGTGGGAGGGGGAAACAGTCGTGGAAAATGTTCACGTCCCTTCTCTATGCGACGAGGAAAAAGTCCGCGTGGGGATGTCCACGCGTTCTGTACTTTGACAGATCTGATGCTTCTACCATTTCAAGGAACAATAGATTCCTGAATGAATGTCAATCCATCACCCACACCGCCAAGCATCTTCCAAATCAAATGTGAGTTCACTACACATATGTCAATTATATACAAGAAAATTCTTTTGTACTATTTCACAAATTTTTTACTATTTCACAAATTCTTGTCACCAGCTGATCTGAGCGATCGACTCCACCCATTCCTTCATTGTATGAAACAACTAAACTCGGTTTCATTATGGCTTTTCTGTCCTCATCTTGTTTCCTAGTGTCCTTCATACTTGCAGAATACAATGTGAATAACTTGCAGACGTTTTCGTTTTCACGCCACACTAGAGCGAGAATGCCACAATCGGTACATAGGTACGCTGTTTCCCCCTTTCGAAGTTTTATCTTGTGAAGATCAGGCGGCATGTTTTTCCTGTCCGTCCTCACTGTCTCACAGGCATTAGTCTTTCTTGCCTGCAGCTGCAGGAAAAGGTCTGGACTGGAAAACCGCTTGTCCATATAAACATTGTAAGCCTTTGTCAAACAAGTTTTTATTCAGCGACAACATGATATCAGTTGACGCTAGATTAGATGCTGGAAGATCCAATCTGCCCTGACCAGTGTAGATTTTGTAGTTCTATGTGTATCCATAGGCTCTGTCAGTAGACTGGCATACTTTATAAACCTTGACTCCAAAGTGGGCACGTCTGGTCGGGTTGCATTGTTTGAATTAGAGCCTTCCCTTGAATTTCCACAAACTCTCGTCCGTACAAATATTCTGTGTGGAGACATACACCGTTCTGAAATTTTCAGCCACTTCGTCAACAATAGAACGTATTTTGTGCAGACTGTTATCCTGTTTCTCACCTGAGTTGAAATTTAGATTTCGAAGAGGTGCCAAAAATCGATCAGGTGACATCGTTTCCGGAAAGAACGGTGTCGACGTGACTGGATCCTGATTCCAATATGACACCAGGTTCGGTTTCCTCTCGATGCCCATCAGTATCAGCAGGGCAAGCAGAACTTTGATTTTGTCCCCTGTGGTTGGAAACCAATTACCGCTATGCCGGGGTCTGGCATGCTCGGGATGGTTTTCAGCATAGTCATTCGTTTCGTCCGAAATATATTGGAACATTTCATCCGTCAAAAACTCGTGGAAGATTTCCTATGGCGATCTTCCATGTTCAAGGTTTGCTTTTATGTCAGACATACCAGTGATCCCATGCCGTCGGACGAAATTGTTCTCGCTCGCCACACGACATTCTGTTGTCCAGGGCCATTCACTGCTGCCCGCCTGTACCTTTGATTCACCAGAATATCATCATTGCTATCGGAATCATCTGATTCTGAACTAGGAAAAAACTCACTCACCGAGTCATCGTCCGTACCGGAAGAAATAACTGGTGATGTCGTGGAACCTGGTGTTGCTTGGCGCGACGACGGTAAATTCGACGAAACAGAACGCGACGACGAAGTTGACAGAGCCGGAGTGGCAGGACCAGCCTATCGGATTGTAAATATTTACATGAAACATCTAATCGGCCTATCACTTGGCAGATGAACCGGCACTAACTCAGGCGACAGGTTCTAAGTCAGGCGGCGTATAATTACGTCGACCAATTTAAAGCATGTACATTGCGTGCGTTAATTTACGTCAACCATTTTCTACAGGTTGTTTCTACAGATATTCTATAGAAACTATAACAAAAATCAGAGCTGGCTGTAGCTTCTATAATAATATAACAAGCGCTGCTAACACAGTGGGACGTGGTATTGACTTATAAAAATATTTAGTATACTTCATAGTATATTGTGTTTGAATAACAAAGTGCCACGTACCTACAAATCTTAAACGTTTTAAAAGGGTTAAAGAAAATAAATATACTTGTATATATTCTAGAGAGAAGAATTGAATGAAGCCCTGGCTTCTGTGTAGCAGAATGTGCGTCTTATCGGTTGAGAAATACCTTTTTATCGTTTACCGTTTATCTTTTACTTGTTTCAGCCATTAGACTGCGGCCGTGCTGGGGCACCGCCTTAGTTTAATGTTCTATGTGGGGACATATACCTTTCTGAAATTTTCAGCCACTTCGTCAACGGTAGGACGTATTTTGTGTAGCCTGTCATTCTGTTTCTCGCCTAACTTTTTCAAACATGGTTCTTATGTCTCTCGGTCTCTTTGTTGGATTACTTAATTATGGGGACGTAAACACACCAACACCGGCTGTCAAGCATTGGTTGGGGACAAATACAGACACTAAGATACACACACGCACATATATATAAACATATAATATATGCGACGGGCTTCTTTCAGTTTCCCTCAACCAAAACCGTCTATCGCCTATATCACCACACACACACACACATATACATTATCGATTGCGCATATATCATGGATGTATTTGGATAATACGCCGAATTTGCTGAAGGATAACGTCCGGGGAAAGCTCCCCAAACACTATAACAGAAGTCACTTATCGAAGGTATCACGCAGTGGGATTGAACCCGGAATGATGTATTTGGGAAGCAAAGTTCTTACCACGCAGCCAAACCAATTATATATGTTTCACATTTTCAGTTCAAACTCTACTGCGCCTAGTTTTAACTTACGTTCCCTCGGGCCGATTTATTGCTCATTTATTTATTTATTTATTGCTATGCATATTCTACACCATTTACCATTCCCTTTTCGAAACCGGTCAAATATTTCTTCCAAACATTAAACGTGTGGCAGCCGTAAAAAAAATCAAGTCCATGTGTTATTTATAGTTTTATAATATCTAAAACGTAGAACTGACGCTACAACCGCACTGCTGCTGCTGCTGCTGCTAATGACGATGATGAAAATGATGATGATGATGATGATGATGATAATGATGATTGATATGATATAATTGATTGCCAATTTATGGACTCTAAATGATTTATGTCAGACATAAATAGACTTTTGTTAATGTAGTTAAAACTGTAGAAAGCAATATTCCAAATTGATGGAATTTCCTTTTACACCTCTCTGCCTGTTCTACAACGAATCACATGTCAGTAAGTGTATATAAGCTGTCCATGCATTGTATATGCATGTGTGTACGCGTGCGCGTGTGTGTATGTGCATGTGTGTATGTGCGTGTGCGTGTCTGGTTGTGTGCGTCCAAATGTGTGTCAATGTGTGACAGTGAAAAATATAAGGAATATGTGTGAATATATATATATATATAATATATATATATATATATGCATATATTTCTGTAAATATATATATATATATATGTATATGTAAATGTGTTTATATATCTATATATATATATATGTATATATATATATATATATGTATATATATATATATATATATATATATATATGTATATATATATATATGTATATATATATATATATATATATATATATATAGATATATATATGTATATATATATATATATATTATATATATATATATAATATATATATATATTATATATATATATATATATATATAATATATATATACTTTATTTTAAGCAGCAGAAAAATCAACAAAATCTGTTACTCTGAGTTCTCGTTGCCGTTCATCAGACAGTTTTTGCTAGAATGGAACTGATATATCAATTCAATCTATACTCTTACAAACGCTACACCTTTAAAAAGAAATGGACTTGTTTGATTGGCCCTTTAGAAAAAACGGTCAATCTTCGAGCGATAAACAAAAAGGTCAAAAAATATGTATATATATATAAAAAAACTTATAAAAATTATAAAATCCGAGGAAAAAACCGAGGAAAAAACCTATTGACGTTAATGAAGACAGTGCAAATTAATGCATAGAAATTAAACCTGTTATAAATACTGCAATACATATTTATATTAAAATCTACATATATATATCAACATACACAAAAGGATGCGCGTAAACGCCATACATACATATACAGACGTATGAATATGAATCTAAATATACACATAAAAGCATGTGTACATATATTCACGCAAACCGTCTCGCACGCAAGCTAAAATTCATCTATGTAGCAATTCTCATATTCTGAGCAAGGAGGGGGAACGAAAGAAAGGGAAAGAGAGAAAAAGGAACGAAGGAGGGGTGGGGAAAAAACTTGTAACGATGTTATTGGCATCTATAGAGACCAGTATACATACACAAGTTTGAATGGATACATATACATA
>NW_021836168.1:37500-45000 GCF_006345805.1 Octopus sinensis
CGTTCAGATTTGCCTCACTTAGGTACATCTTATTGACAAGAGACAATAAACTCGAAACATGAATGCCTGAGATTTCTGAGAGAGGGCGACGCTGTAGGAACTGGATGTTTTCACACCTCGTGTGTTGAAACAGATATTGTTGCATTTGGGGATGGTCATGTTGGCAGTTTAGCCAATATAAACATACGCACTATATATTTGGTGTTAATTTGCTTCAGCTTTATTTTATTTTTTACATTAATCTATTTCGGCCAGAGTTCTTTCGTCACACTTCTGTGACCTCATCAGTGGTTCCTTGCTTACTTCTTTCTTATTTGTGTGTCTTCCTTACTAACGATCAGCCATTTTGTATTTTGTATTCTTATTGTATGTGTCTTTATTTGCGCATGCGTATACCCCTATGTGTGTCTATGTTTAGTAAGTGCGTGTGTGTGTGGGGGGGGAATGTCTGTATTATCTGTATCCCCTATTTATACACGTTCGTTTAAGTTGCTTTTATTTATTTATTTTTTTTAATTAAATAACTATATACGTTAACAAAATTATATTAAATTAAATGCAAAAAAAAGAAAGAATAAAAATAATAAGTAGGTTAAAACACATGAACAAAATAAATACGATCCCACGACCACGACCGCAACCTCGACCACGATCACGGCCACGTCCACGAGGATGAAGATGATGCTTATAATGAGGAGGAGGAAGAGGAAGAGGAGGATGGTGATGACTATGACAATGGCTGATGGTTGTGATGGTGACGACTGTAGCCATGACCACGACCACGACCTCGACCACGATCAAGGCCACGTCCACGAGGATGAAGATGATGTTTATAATGATGATGAGGAGGAGAAGGAGGAGGACTATGACGATGGATAATTGTGTTGATGATGAGGATGACGACCACGACCTCGACTACGAGGATGAAGATGATGTTGATAATAACGATGCTAGTAATAATAAAAGCGATGGTGAATATGTAGCTAATATTATGTTGCAATTGTTTCTGTTTGTCGTTCATCGAGTTATTATTATCAAGTGGTTATTGTTATTGTTGTTGTGGCTGTCATTGTTAAAGGTTGTTATGATCGTCGTCGTCGTTGTCATTATTGTTTACTTTAGTCGAAGGTCACTGATGACATTGTTGTTGTAATTCCTGCTGTTCGTTGTTGTTCTTGCGACTGTTAAGATTGCATCTCTTGTTCTCAATTTTTTTCTGTCGCTACTTGTTTTTAGTCGTCATTGTAAGAAACAACAACACCAACTACTACTACTACTACTACTAACAATAATAATAATAATTATAATAATAATAATTTAAAAAATGATAATGATAATGATAATTATAATAATAATAATAATAATAATAATAATAATAATAACGATAATAATAATAATAATAATAATAATAATAATGATAATGATAATGATAATGATAATAATAATAATAATAATAATAATAATAATAATCATAATAATAATAATAATAATGATAATAATGATAATAATAATAATAATAATAATAATAATAATAATAATAATAATAATAATAATAATATTACCGCTGCTGCTGCTACTACTACTACTACAACAACTACTATAACGACGATGATGAGGAGGAGGGTGGTGGTGGTGGTGGTGGTGGAGGAGAAGAAGAAGAAGGTGATGATAATGATGATGATGATGATGAAGAAAAAGATGATGATGAAGAAGAAAAAGATGATGATGAAGAAGAAAAAGATGATGATGAAGAAGAGGAAGAAATAAATGTTGAAGAAGGAAAAGATGATGGAGAAGAAGAAGAAGAAGAAGAAGAAGAAGAAGAAGAAGAAGAAGAAGAGAAGAAGAAGAAGAAGATGATGATGATGATGATGATGAAGAAGAGAAGAAGAAGAAGAAGAAGATGATGATGATGATGATGATGATGAAGAAGAAGAAGAAGAAGAAGAAGAAGAAAAGGAGGAAGAAGAAGAAGAAGAAGAAGAAGCGTAAGTAACCAGCACCCTCATTTTAGAAACATCTGGAATAAACTACATGAGAATTACGGGAAAGAAAATGTTGTTTTAGATTAGGTTGAGAATATTCCAGAAAAACGTTTCGATGAAGAAACAGATGAGAGAAAGAGAAAGGATAAAAGAGAGTTCTGTGTGAGAGAGCGAGAAAAAGACAATTCACGAAGACGGAATAAAAGAAAAAGAGTGAAAGGAAATCCCTGTTAATTGTTGAGTTTCGTGTTTATAGTTCAGAGCAAAAATCTTTTCCGTATTTACAGCAAAAGATATGAGGAAAAAGGTTTTTTTTTTTCTTTTAAATGCCAGAAACGAGGAAAGATTCGCCATTACTAAATCCGTGTCACGTGATTGATCGTAGACGAGGAAAACATCTGTACTGGATTTCGATGTTGTTATTCGTATCTTTTTTTCTGTTTTTTTTTAAGAGGTAGACAAACAACTGAAATAGTAACGGTTACAATAACTATTATAATGAGTGAGCCGCGATAACCGTCCCTCAGGATATTCACACAGATATAGATGTGTATGTATGTATATTTGTATATATGCATGTATGTGTGTGTGTGTGTGTGCACGCATGCATGTATGCACGTGTATATATTATGCAGTAGCAACTAAAACATAAACAGCAACAACATCAACAGCAAGAATGAAAACTGTGCAAACTTGAAATAAACAGAAAACTGAATTGACATTATGCAAATTTTCTACATAAACACAAAGTAGTATGATAAGGGTGTATATACATATATATATAAATATATGTGCGTGAATGTGTTTATGTATATGTCTGAGCGTATATATATATACATATATATATTATATATATATTATATAAAATCCATTCTGTCTGTCTGTGTGTGTGTCTTCTAGGACCTCGGGCATCCTCCATCCGATTGCGCTCAAATTTGATATGTAGATACCGACGGCATCAGGGCATGTATAAGTCTTGAAAAAGTTTCAAAAATCGATTCCAGGTGAGAATGCGATCGATAAACCCGTAGGAACGTGCATTTGTACGCGCAAGTACATCAGCTGTTGCGATCGATATTACGCGTACGCAAGAAAAATGCACGTGCAGTTTGCGCAAAAAAAGCCGGCTGGCTTGAAATAATACCACAAAATGGGACGGTCGGACAAGTTGTTTTGAGAAAATTTGGTTTAAATGTTTGACAACTCAGCACCGTCGATTGGACGGGGGACGTTTTGCTCGTATATATATATATATATATATATATATATATATATATAGACACAGACATATATTGTCTTACTCTATTACTTGTTTCAGTCATTTGGCTGCGTCTATGTTGAAGCACCGGTTTTAGTCGAACAAATCGACCTCAGGACTTATTATTTGTAAGCCTAGTACTTATTCTATCGGGCCCTATTGTCGAACCGCTAAGTTACTGGGACGTAAACACACCAACATTGGTTGTCAAGCGATGGTGGTGGGGGCAAACACAGACACACAAGTACATACATACACACATACATATTCATATATATATATATATATATATATATATATACAACGGGCTTCTTTAAGTTTCCGTCTACCAAATCCACTATGAAGGATTTGGTCGGTTCGAGACTATAGTAGAAGACACTTGCCCAAGATGCCAATGCCACGCTGTGGGGCTGAATCTGGAACCATGTGGTTGGGAAGCAAGCCTCTTACCACACAATCACTCCTGTATATATACACATACATACATTCATACATACACACATACATAAATACATACGTACATATATTTATATATATATATATGCACATGCACACACAGACGCATCAGTCTAATACATCCCAACACTAATGTAAATGACATAGAGTAATATAATTTAATTTATCTTACGCTAAAATTTCTCGAATTGCAATTGTGAGTTTCACGTTGCCGATCCAGAAACGATAGTAGAAATGAAACAGCAGATGTCATATTTGTAAACAATTTAAAAGGCTGATGAATATCACAAAAGACAAGAAAACTATTAACAGATTTCGAGTGTTTGTAAGTATTACAGAATCTTACCCATGTTAATCTTGGGCTAAAGGGGAAAAATAACATGCAGTTGTATGTGCATCTAGCTATTTTATTACGGTGCTTTTAGACTTCATTTTTAACTGGAACAATTACTATATGCACTTGTGTATGAACGAAACTGCACATTGTGTAAATGATTGGGTTATTGCGCTAATCACCGTTTACAGTAAAGGAAGGGCACGTTATATGATATAATCATAGATGGATCGAAAAATCCAACCTAAAACCACCTCTTTCTGTCTTTGAAAAAGAAAAAAGACCTACCTAATGCTCTTACTCTTTACTCTTTTACTCTTTTACTTGTTTCAGTCATTTGACTGTGGCCATGCTGGAGCACCGCCTTTAATCGAGCAACTCGACCCCGGGACTTATTCTTTTTTGTAAGCCCAGTACTTATTCTATCGGTCTCTTTTGCCGAACCGCTAAGTAACGGGGACATAAACACACCCAGCATCGGTTGTCAAGCAATGCTAGGGGAACAAACACAGACACACAAACACATACACGCATACATATATATATATGCATATATACGACAGGCTTCTTTCAGTTTCCATCTACCAAATCCACTCACAAGGCATTGGTCGGCCCGAGGCTATAGCAGAAGACACTTGCCCAAGATGCCACGCAGTGGGACTGAACCCGGAACCATGTGGTTGGTTAGCAAGCTACTTACCACACGGCCACTCCTGCTAATGCAGTTCTGGTTAGGTTATGCTTGGACTATAATCAGTCAGATCCAAATTTATGTTTAAGTAGTTCTGACCGTGACCATCCCTACTGACGACTAAACTTTTCTATTGGCAGTTGTCTCCATTATCCAATGAATATTTTTTTAAAGACGTGTATGGGTCGGTGTAATTTCAACGGGATTTAGCTGCTTTCTCTAACATGTCTAATTACCTCGTATAGGATTTCTTTTTGCCATTTGACTCGTTCTATCAGGAGTGCTATTGTAATTGTTTAGCTCCCGGTCAGACCTAACGAGGCAGACATATGATCAACGCGTCACAGTTATAAACATCCCATCTTTTAGATAATGTATTAAAGACTACAATATCTAATCTGGACTTCCTTTGTTCATGGTAGTTAAATATGTTTTGGACTAATAATGTGTCTGCTATTTCTAACAGAGAGAGAGAGAGCGAGGCCAAAATGCCTTCGTGATTAGACTATTATGTGTGGTGGTGGTGGTGGTGGTGATAGTAGTGGTGGTTGTGGGTTTTTTTCTGGGGTCAATCTTGATTGCACAGACTTGTACTCTAAGATGACCATCCTAATGGAGACAAGAAATATCTAATACAAGATAATAATAAACTACGGAAGTGGCGATTTTTCATCTTCGTAACCGCGTTCGACACCTCGACACCAAACCAGCCCGCCGACGAGCCACCAGCGGACCACGTGCGCGTGATGCCGCTGATGACGGTGGCTGGTGCGGAGCAACGCCAACGCTTATCTTTATATATAAAAGAGAAGTTGTGTGTCTGTCTCCTACGATTTAGATTCCTAACTACTCCCACATTTTGCGGTGCAGTTTAACCAAAACCGGGTATCTTATAGTCGTGATTCATATCGAGCCCTTCTGGGTATTAGCGCGCGTCTACGATGAGTCTACGATTAAAAAAAAAAATTAACCATCATTTTTTCCATTTTAATGCATTTTTTCGCTATTATATAAGGGAAGTAACTCTCTAAAAATGTCTACGATGAGTCAACGATTTAAAAAAAAAAAGTACCATCATTTTTTTTCCATTTTAATGCATTTTATTGGTTATTTTTTGGCTATAACTCTCTAAACATGCTTATATAGTTATTTCCCTTACACATCCGAGCAACGCCGGGCGATACTGCTAGTTTTTTTTTTAATCTGTAACAGACACAGGCATGGCTATATGATGAAAAGTTTGCTTCCCAACCACATTGTTCCAAGTTCAGTCCCACTGCATGGCATTTTGGGTAAGTGTCTTCTACTATAGCCTCGGGGTGACCAAAGCCTTGTGAGTGGATTTGGCAGACGGAAACTTAAAGAATACCTTCGTATATATATATATATATATATATATATATACTATGTATGTATTATGTATGTATGCATGTATGTGTGTATGCGTGTGTCTTTGTGTATGTGTTTTTCCCCATCAACACCATCACATGACAACCGCTGTTGGTTTGTTTACATCCCCATAACTTAGTGGTTCAGCAATAGAGACCGATAGAATAAGTACTAGGCTTAAACTAAATAAGAACTGGTATCGATTTGTTCGACTAAAATCCTTCAAGGTGGTGCTTCAGCACGGCCGCTCTCTAATGACTGAAACAAGTAAAAGATAAAAAATAATAAATAAAGATAACAGAACCAGATTATTGGACATTTGATTAATATTTTTTAAGTGGTTTACTAAATCGGACATCCGGTTCAACACCACCGCCCTGGGCGCCTTCAGCAGAGTCCAGCCTATTGCATTTGTTTTGGCCAAGTCTCCCAAATTTCCTGTAAAAACTTCACGGACAATGCCCTTCCTCTTCTGAAATAGACATTACAGATGTTGATCGACCACAGGGGATTTCTTTCATTAGGTGGTGGTTTCAAGAATTGCGTTTCGTTATTTTCATTAATTTGCCAACGTAATGTAGGAGGTGGAGAAGGAGAAGGAGGAGGAGGAGGAGGAGGAAGAGCAAAAGCAGGAGGAGGAGAGATCAAGCCTCATTATTTGTGGTTGGATGATCAGCTTAATGGGAAAACAGCAATGGAATTAGCAGAGAGGAAATCTCTGTGGACTATTGCCAAGGTTGAGCAGCTGATTAGTAATTTCACTAACAACCTATGAGTTTTGTTCGGTCGAAAAGAAATATACGAACCTATACGTATGCATGCACGAGCACCCACGAATACATACATGAAGTTATGTATATATATATATGATATATATATATATATATATATGTGTGTGTGTGTGTGTAGTTATATATATATATATATATATGTGTGGTGTAGTTATATATATATATATGTGTGTAGTTTATATATATGTGTATGTAGTAATATATATATATGTAGTTATATATATATGTATATATATGTAGTCGAATATATGTATATATATATATATGTATTTATATATGTATATATATATTTGTGTGTGTATGCGTTCATATTGATCAGTTTAGAGAACTTTTGCCCCTAAGATATATTAGGTATATATAATATACATACGCACGTGCATATACATACATACAAACAGATACACACAAGCACACACACACACATATATATATATACACGAATACAAACATATTCATCTATATATACATCTATATGCATACGCATATATACCTACACGTATATTCACATATACAAACACCCACATATATATAGAAGCATATAAATAGATAGATATGAATAAATAGATATAGATATGGACATATGCACATACATATAT
>NW_021836168.1:50000-80888 GCF_006345805.1 Octopus sinensis
CACCCCCATCCACCAACTCCTTATGTGGTATAATTTTCTCTATTCCTTCGCACTTCCCCCCCTCATACACCGTCAACTGTCTCCTACTTATTCTCCTTATATTTTTATATATTTGTTACCTGTATTTACTAAATTTGTTTATAATATTACGACCGTCTCCCCGTTTCTCTTAATACATATACACATATATGTACAAACATAAATACATACACACATACATATATATTTATAGACACACACACACATATGTATGTATGTATGTATGTATGTATGTATGTATGTATGTATGTATGTATGTATGTATGGAAAAAAGTGCTGTATTTACACGCAGGAAAAATTGTAAGAGAATTTGTTTTTGAAAATGCATCTGAATTTGAAAACCTTGTAATTGTTTTTAAATAAATTTATTTGCATAGATACCAAACTAGTTTCAACAATTTTTTTGCCTATCAATTGTATAAACGTACGGGATTATAAAAACTTAAAATTGCCAAGTAGAAAACCTATTTAAATTATTAAACGTTCACAAAATTCAAAAATATATCAAAAATGATCGGCGAAGAATATAAAAGATGTGAATCACCAAAAGTTAGGTCAAACTGAGAGAAAAATAAAGAAAGAAAGAAGTAAAAAAACAAAAGAGTAAACAGAAAGAGGTCATCTTGCGTGACTCTTTTTTCCGTCGCGTACAGGGTTTTTTGCTGGTAACGGAGTGTTTTGGAATTAGTGCATCTTATAAGCTTTTCTGTGAACGGATCTAATTTTTGTTTCGTTATAATTCTAATGACGTCTTATTCTTACTGGTGGTCAAGTTTGGTGTTTTGCCTGGTTGACTTCCCTGTAGGGAATGGTTGATTCTCTTAAAGGGTCAGTTTGCTTTTTTCCTCAATGTCCGGTTCTAATTGGAGATAAAATTTCGTTGGTCTAGAGACTGGTGTCATTGTATGGTGACTTGGAGTTGCATTTCCAGTTGGTGAATAAGTACTTTTGGAAGTTGTCTCCAAATTTCAGTCTTGCGTGCTCGTATATTACGATTTCCAAGTATGCCATGAGAGGGTTAGCGAAAGTATGGGCTACCCTCGTTCCCATTGCAGTGCCCGATTTTTACCTGCAGGTGTACTGGTTGAAGTTGAAGAAGTTGTTCTGTAGGATGAATTTTATTCCTTCAAGCATCATCCAGCTAAACATAGCTCTACTTATGAATGACTGGTGAGTGAAAACAGCACTGTAAACACAAAGGACTATTTAAAGCAAGAGACAAATGCAGTCCCTAAAATTGCTACTCAAAAATCACTTCACTTGGGCATCAGAGAACTTAATCTATGTCCTCAAATGTGGTGGGTGTGATGGAGACTACATAGATCAAAGTCATTTGACCTTGAGGGACAGACTGACGGTATACAGGCAACAAATCCGGGAAATCACTCAGAAGATGCTGGACTGTGCAAACCACGATCCAGACTTCATCAAGACCAACATCACTGATGATGAGACATAGGTTTATGGTTCCTGCTCGATGTGTTCGGTCATCTTGGGTGAAAATCCGACGAGCGCGCACAACACGTCTGTACTCGAGACGTAACAGTCTGGAACTGACGCAACCCACATGCGTGAAGACTTTCTCGGATGTGCAGGGAGGGTGGCATTACCTCCTACCCAAAAGATGTTACTCATGAGGCATTAGTTTTGGTGGCAAAAATAAAGTCATACTTTTTGAACGCAACTCGTATGTATGTATGTATGTATGTATGTATGTATGTATGTATGTATGTATGTATGTATGTATGTATGTATGTATGTATGTATGAATGTATGTATGTATGTATGTATGCATGTATTTGTGCATGTGAGGGTGTGTGCACATATATGGCGCAATTTGAAGAAAGTTATCAAATTACTAGCTATTTCTTACTGATTTTCCATGTATTGTTTCACTACTTAGCTCAATAAAGCTACAGTGACATATATATATATATATCGACGCAGATAAACATTATGGAGACGTATAAGTAGCACACTATTATGTTCTATCCGTTTATACTCCGTGACTTAACAGTTCGACAATTATTAATCGACAAAATACATAACTCTAATAAGCTTGTGCTCGTTGATCGACTAAAATAAGACCCTAAACATGGTAGTAATATTTTACATTTGAAACATTACGGTCTTATGCAAATATATTGAAGTGCATGATACAACAAACAGTGAAATAGTGAAATACGAATTTTGTTAAATACTGTAAAATAGGTTGACAACAATAATACTTAACCATGCAGCATATTACAGCAAAACACAGACTAACACAATATTGTACAACATAGTAATTTATAACAAGCACATATAAAAACAATATAGTTGAATAATAATTGGTGTGAGTCGGTGCGTTCCTCTATATTACTGAATGTGATTAAAGCAACTGTTTTTAATTAAGGTACAGGGTCAGTAGATGGGATATCCGATACCATCGATCTCAGAACTTGAATTGTATTGGGTTGTCCGGAAAGTTCTGCCAATTTTTAAAGGAAAGAAAGAGGTCAATAAATACTTGCCATTACATTTCTAATCAACTAAATATGAACCATTTTGTTGCAAAATGAGTCTCCATCTTTCCTTTAACTTGAAAATACCCTCTTCCCAGAAGTGAGGTGGTTTCATGGCAAATAATTCATCAAGGTATCTTTTTACGTCATAAAAGGAATTGAAATTTTTACCATTAAGACTATTCTGCAGAGACCTGAATAAGTGGAAATCCGAAGGAGCAATATCTGGTGAAAATAGAGGATGAGGTAACACATCCCAGCCGAGCTCCAGCAATTTTTGTCTGGTTCCGAAAGCATCAAGTGCCGAAAATAAACTTTCTTATCTTCCATTTTAAAGGGTTACAGAATTAAAACAGGTTATAGGAACATAAACCTTCTTCCACGAAAAGATAGCTTAAACTGTGCTCTAAATGGAGGTGTAGGCAAATCCTATTTTATAGACTCAACCATGTTCTAAAATAAGTCGAAAGGTAAGCTACTATAAATCGGCACGAACTTTCTGGACAACCCAATACTTTATTTTGTCGATCCGGAAAAGATGAAAAGCAAGGTTTTCTTTGGGATTTGAACACAGGATGTAAAAAGACAGAATTAATGATGCAGCAAGACCCTTTGTCCAACATTCTGACAACTCTGTCAATTCACTTGCCTTTACGAGGTTATGTAATAACCACATACAGCAATATGCAGGCATAGAGCGATATACAGGAATACTGAAGAGTGCAAAGATATTAGAACAGATTATCATACTCCACCACATACAATAATCTGAACGAACTTGAAGTAACACATTCTAAGAGACAGACATGCAGATACGCACAAACATATATATATATATATATATATATATATATATATATATATATATGCACATATATACACATACACACGCACACACATACGCACACAGCAATATACATGTACACAATGATTCACATACGCTTTACAACACCAATATCGTAAAAATACACCTCGCCATACTTAATAACGTAACCAAACACGTTAAAAACAGAAACGTAACATTAAACAGGACGTAACATTTAACATAAACACGGTTTGCTATAAAACATAACAGACACATACATACACATAAACAAACACACACACACACACACATACACACACATACACACGCATACACACGTAATCGCAAGCACATAAAACTATGTGAAATCACGCAAGACCCTGGACACAAAGAATAATAAAAAAAAAACTAAAAAAAATAAAAGGAATAAAAAAAAAAAGCAAGCAAAATTCTAATTGCAATGTTAAGTTTAAATTGTGCCATGCCGCCAACCAACCAACCGTCTGGGTGAATGGTCTGGACGTCTCTCCTCGTTCGGTTGTTTAGCCAAGCGAACATGACTGCAGCCATGCAAATTCCAAATTGATTTCAGTCAATCATCAAGAGATGACCAGTGGTAGCCTTTGCAATGTTTACTGACCACTCCAAAAACAATAATGGAAACCAAATATATTGATACCGTTCGTGGCCAACAGATATTGGATTCTTGTTTGCGGCAGCCATCATTATCTTTTTTTTTGTTTTGTTTTGTCTTAGTTTTTATCTTTACATATTGGCAGCATCATCATCATCATCATCATTATTATTATTATTATTATTATTATTATTATTATTATTATTATTATTATTATTGTTATTATTATTATTATTATTATTATTGTTATTATTATTTTATTATTATTGTTGTTGTTGTTATTATTATTATTATCATTATTGTTATTAGTATCATCATCATCATCATTATTATTATTTATTATTATTATTATTATTATTATTATTATTTATTATTATAATCATTATTGTTATTAGTATCATCATCATTGTTATTGTTATTATTATTATAGTAGTAGTAGTACTATTATCATTATTGTTATTAGTATCATTATTATTATTATTATTATTATTATCATTACTGTTGGAGTTGTTACTAATGTTGTTATTGTTATTTATTATTATTAGTAGTAGTAGTAGAAGTAGCGGTGGTGGTGGTGGTGGTAGTGGTTGTAGTAGTAGTAGTTGTAGTAGTAGTGGTGGTGGTGGTGGTGGTGGTAGTAGTAGTAGTAGTAGTAGTAGTAGTAGTAGTTGTAGTAGAAGTAGTGGTGGTGGTGGTGGTGGTGGTGGTGGTGGCAAGCTTTGTTTGTTGTTCTTGGAATTAGAAATTTAGTGTTTACCGTTTTGTTTTGTTTTCATTTCATCGTCGTTCCGTTTTGCGTTCCTATTTTGATTGCCTTTACGGAAGGGACAAAAATAATTCCGTTGGTCTTGGACTGGTGTGAGTGGTCTTCGGTTTTTGGCTTCCGAGCGGCGCGTTTCCTTGTCAGACGAATGAACAAACGTGTAAGAAGCGAACAAAGAGGGATGGAAACTAGACAAGGGTGGAGGGGTAAATCTAACCCCCAACATCTGTGTGTGTGTGTGTGTGCATGTGTGTGTGTGTGTAAATATGTGAATGCATGTGTGTGTTTTTACAGGGGAATCTGTATACCTAGGCATGACACAGGCGTTGAGTGAGGATGTTTATGTCTGTGTATGTGTATATGTATATAAACAATATATATACTATGTATATATGTATATATACTGTATATACATATATATTCTATGTATATATGTTTATATACTGTATATACATATATATACTATGTATATATGTTTATATACTGTATATACATATATATACTATGTATATATGTTTATATACTGTATATACATATATGTATATTATACATGTATATGCGTAAAAAAAACATACGCACGCACATGCGTATACATAGGCATACATACGGATATACGTGTGCTTGTGTGTGTGTGTGTGTGTGTGTGTGTGTGTTTATGCGCCTAAACGCACTCATACACACACGCATATAAGCATATACTTGTTTGCATATGCATATATGCATACGTATATATGTAAATGTGTATGTATGTGTGTGCGTGTGTGTGTTTGTGTGTGTGTGTATGTGTGTGTGTGTGTGTGTGTGTGTGTGGTGTGTGTGTGTGGTGTGTACGCTCATACATATGTACAACGCGTGTGTATACATGCGTGCATGCATGTCAGTATTTATTTTAGCTTCACTCGCTTCCAATAGAAAAACAGGAACGGACATTGTCCACTCCACACCATCTCAGACGCATGCAATACAGGCAAATGCCCACGGCGTACACACACACACACACACACACACACACACACACATCACCACAACTACCACCACCACAGCACCACCATCACGACCACTACCACCTCCAGGGCCACCACACTTACACACACACATTTAGTATCCCAAACGGACACGCACGTAGGTTCACAAATAAACGCAGCCGCTCGCTCACGCTCTGTCCATCACCAAAGAGGAAATGCCCCAACCGTAATATCAGACAAAGAAATTGCCTTATAATGATTAAGTCAACAGTAACGGTGCAAGAGGCTCGATGGACTTTTAGCCATCTCGTCTTTCATTCCCAGGACTTGAGATAACGAGTGGGCAGTGTGCAGAAACATGGACAGCTGTGTTTGTGTGTGTAGTGTGAGTGTGTGTGTGCATATGTGTGTGTGTGTGTGTGCATGTGTGTGTGTGTGTGTGCATGTGTGTGTGTGTGTATGTATGTGTGTGTGGTGTGTGTGTATGTGTTAATGCACGAAGAGACGATTGTGCATAATGTCCATCTACATACAATCATAAGCATCACATGTCTGCGTACGTATTCATGTTATGGGTAGGAGTCACCGCGTGAGCTGCTACATGATCACGACAACTTGCTAGAAACACCAACCAAACCTCCCTCAAATTACACACGTATTGGTTTTAAGCAGGGGTTCTTAACGGGGATGTATATGACTCTTGTTGCTAAAATTTATGAGCAATAAATTGGTTACACTTCTACAGTACACAAAATATTCTAACAATTTTTTATACGCTTCTTGACAATATTAAACTATAAAAGTATAATAGAATATTCTAAGCATCAAATGGCTATGAGGGTAAACCTGAATAGAACAGGGGCTAAAGGGGGCCATAAGCAAAAAATGGTTGAGAATCACCGATTTTAAAATAAACGCTTAAAATATATATTCTCAACATTTATTCCAAGGCGTAGGAATAACACGGTTCCGGGTTCAGTCCCACTGCGTGACACTTCTACTATAGCCTCTGGCCAGCCAGAGCCTTGTGAGTGGATTTGGTAGACGGAAACGGAAAGAAACCCGTCGTATATATATATATGTGTGTGTGTGTGTGTATGTGTGTGTGTGTGTGTTTGTGTTTATTTGTGTGTCTGTGTTTGTCCCTTGACAGCCGATGCTGGTGTGTTTACGTCCACGTAACTTAACGGTTCGGCAAAAGTGTCCGATAAAACAAATACTAGGCTTACAAAAATATGTCCTGGGGTCGATTTGCTCGACTAAATGCGGTGTTCCAGCATGGCCACAGTCAAATAACTGAAAAGAGTGAAAGAGTAACAACATGTAGATCTAAATGTATAGCATGATCTTTTATCTTTTACTTGTCTAAGTTATTGGATTGCGGCCATGCTGGGGCACTGCCTTGAAGAATCTTAGCCGAACGAATTGACCCCAATATTCATTCTTTAAGTCTGGTACATATCCTGTCGATCTCTTTTGCCGAATCTCTAAGTTACGGGGACTTAGACAACACCGGTTGTGAAGTGGTTAGGGAAACAAACACAAACGCAAAGACACATACACACACACACACACACATACACACACACGCATATGCACGCATACACACACACATAGGCACACATATTATGCAGATACGACGGGATCTGTCTACAAAATCCACACAAAAGGTTTCGATCGGCCCGCGACTGTAGTAGAAGATATCTGTCCGAGGTACCACGCAGAAAAGATGAACCAGGAATCATGTGGTTGGCGAGCAAACTTTTTACAATGCAACCATTTTGAATAGTTTTATTCATACGTCTGACCAACCAGGGTTATTGTGGGGCTAACAACAACAACAAAAGCACCAAAATAACAGTATCATATGCAACAAAACTCCTATAAACTAGAGACCCCTAAACAAGTATTACACTTACCAGAATTAGAATCCCACTGAATGAAAATAACGTAATATCAATGTATGTTATAATATACACCTAGTATAATCTCATTACATGTTAGGATTATCTCTGCAGATATTCTAAAGAGATAAGCTTTTTACCAGCACAGACTTTTCACGACGTTTCGTGTTCGAGTGCGTCTAACGTAAACAACGATGCAATCGAAGATGGAAGAATGGTTAATGGGTGTATATACCATATTTCGGAGGCGCAATGGCCCAGTGGTTAGGGCAGCGGACTCGCGGACGGAGGATCGCGGTTTCGATTACCAGACCGGGCGTTGTGTGTTTATTGATCGAAAACACCTACATTTTAGGTGTTTTCGCTCCATCACCCCTTGCCTCCACGAGTCTCCGGCAAGAGAGGGGGGTGACCCCTGTTGTACTCTTTCGCCACAACTTTCTCTCACTCTCTCTTTCCTGTTTCTTGAGTAACGCTGCGATGGACTGGCGTCCCGTCCAGCTAGGTGTGGGGGAACACATACGCCACAGAAACCGGGAAACCGGGCATATGAGCCTGGCTAAACTTGAAAAAGGCGACGTTTTTTTTCATGCCATATTTCAGGTGTTCTTGCTCCTTCATCATCACTATATATACCTGTAGGGATAACCTTAATAACACTGCTAGCACAGTACAACACAGTATTGACTAATAAAGCGTTTAATATAGTTTGTAGCATAGTATGGCCGCATAACGAAATACGGTGTCCTTTCAAGTCATTAATAATCACGTTAATCCTTTCTACTATTGGCATAAGGCCTGAAATTTTGGGGGAGGGGAGTAATCGATTATATCGACCCCAGTGTTTCACTGGTACTTAATTTATCGACCCCGAAAGGATGAAAGGCAAAGTCGACCTTGGCGAAATTGAACTCAAATAATCTCATTACTGCTGAGCTTCCTTATTTATACAAGCAATACCCGGCAGACTACTTCACGGATCGAGTCAGAGTTAGCAACCATGTTGCTTAAATAAGGGCGAAGACTCCATTGATTTAAATAAAAATAAAGGGGCTGATAATATTTTCAATTACATTAACTTAACAAAACATATATTATCCGACCGTGTGTAGTGCAACCCCTAATACCTACATATCAGAAGTTTGTTATACCCCAGGCTTCAATAACTAACCTAAGCGTATAAAACTCATACGTATGGGTATGAGCGGGTATGTGTGCACGCGCACGCGTGTGTATGTGCCTGTATACCGTACGTATGCGTATGAGAGAAAGAGAAAGATTACGCGTGTTGTGTACGTCCGAGTATGGGTGATAATCCTGATCAAAGGATCAAAAGGATGGCACATTAATGGCGGTAAAAAGTTTAATATATTTTAAATGTAGAGTCTATAATTTATTTTAAATTTTATTCGAATCTTACAAGTAATACTGTTTCACGAGTGGAGGTGCAATGGCCCAGTGGTTAGGGCAGCGGACTCGCGGGTATAGGACTACGGTTTCGATTCCCAGACCGGGCGTTGTGAGTGTTTATTCAGCGAAAACACCTAAAGCTCCACGAGGCTCCGGCAGGGGACGGTGGTGATCCCTGCTGTACTCTTTCACCACAACTTTCTCTCACTCTTACTTCCTGTTTTTGTTGTACCTTGTATTTCAAAGGGCCGGCCTTGTCACTCTCTGTGTCACGCTGAATATCCCCGAGAACTACGTTAAGGGTACACGTGTCTGTGGAGTGCTCAGCCACTTACACGTTAATTTCACGAGCAGGTTGTTCCGTTGATTCGGATCAACCGGAACCCTCGTCGTCGTAACCGACGGAGTGCTTCCCCCCACTCTGTTTCGCGGTCAAAAAGAGTTCACCTTCGCAGGTTATACTCTTTTTGCATCTCACCACCGAATTTATGCAGTTAAACAAGTTGCTTAGTTGCAATTTTTTACCTTATCTTTTGTCTGTTTCATTCGTTGGACTTCACCCATGCTTGGACATCGCCCTGAAGGATTTTGGACGAACAAATTTATTTTAAAGACTGGTACTTATTCTATCGAATTCTTTTGCCAAATAACTAAGCTACAGGGATATAAAGAAATGAACACTTCTTAGCAAGCGATGGTAAACTACAAACACAAACACACACTTATGTATATATAAGACGTGCTTCCACACAGTCTTCTATTTATTTACTGCCCACAAGGAGCTCCACACAGAGGGGACAAACAAGGACAGACAAACGGATTAAGTCGATTACATCGACCCCAGTGCGTAACTGGTACTTATGTAATCGACCCCGAAAGTATGAAAGGCAAAGTCGACCTCGGCGGAATTTGAACTCAGAACGTAGCGGCAGATGAAATGCCTATTTCTTTACTACCCACAAGGGGCTAAACACAGAGGGGACAAACAAGGACAGATAAACGGTTTAAGTCGATTACATCGACCCCAGTGCGTAACTGGTACTTATGTAATCGACCCCGAAAGTATGAAAGGCAAAGTCGACCTCGGCGGAATTTGAACTCAGAACGTAGCGGCAGATGAAATGCCTATTTCTTTACTACCCACAAGGGGCTAAACACAGAGAGGACAAACAAGGACAGACAAACGGTTTAAGTCGATTACATCGACCCCAGTGCGTAACTGGTACTTATGTAATCGACCCCGAAAGGATGAAAGGCAAAGTCGACCTCGGCGGAATTTGAACTCAGAACGTAGCGGCAGATGAAATGCCTATTTCTTTACTACCCACAAGGGGCTAAACACAGAGGGGACAAACAAGGACAGACAAACGGTTTAAGTCGATTACATCGACCCCAGTGCGTAACTGGTACTTATGTAATCGACCCCGAAAGGATGAAAGGCAAAGTCGACCTCGGCGGAATTTGAACTCAGAACGTAGCGGCAGATGAAATGCCTATTTCTTTACTACCCACAAGGGGCTAAAACACGAGGGGACAAACAAGGACAGACAAACGGTTTAAGTCGATTACATCGACCCCAGTGCGTAACTGGTACTTATTTAATCGACCCCGAAAGGATGAAGGCAAAGTCGACCTCGGCGGAATTTGAACTCAGAACGTAGCGGCAGATGAAATGCCTATTTCTTTACTACCCACAAGGGGCTAAACACAGAGAGGAAAAACAAGGACAGACAAACGGATGAAGTCGATTATATATACCCCAGTGCGTAACTGGTACTTAATTTATCGACCCCGAAAGGATGAAAGGCAAAGTCGACCTCGGCGGGATTTGAACTCAGAACGTAGCGGCAGACGAAATACGGCTACGCATTTCGCCCGGTGTGCTAACGTTCTTGCTAGCTCGCCGCCTTTGTGCTTCCACGCAGTTTCTGCCAACCAAATTTATTCACAAGGCTTTGGTCGACCCGGGGCTCTAGTAGAAGACATCTGCCCAAGGTGTCGCTCAGTGGGATTAAACCCGAAACGACGAGGTTGCAATGTGACCTTCTTGGCCACACAGCAGCGTCTGTGCCTATAAGTTCAAATAAAATTTTAAAACACTTTTCTGTATGTATGTGTGTTCGTGTTCCTTTATTTCCTCGGCGCGCAACGGTGGTTGCAAAGCCACCACATGCGATTAATACAAATCGAGAAAGAACCACTACATTGAAATAAGTATCGGATTCATTGCTATCCTCATACACAATACCTGTTGCAAAAGCACGGTAACTATCCAGTGACTGAAACTGTTACAAGATTAAATAATTATTAAATGCAAGATTAAATAATTATTACAAGAGTAAATGATTATAACATTTGTGGTAGACAACAGGTACAAAATAATAGTAGTACCAATGCCTACAGGAAACACGGTAATTTCGTCAGATGAAACCGCCTGGCATGACATGAAAACGGTCGGCTGCTAACATGTGTATCATATCAAGTAGAACTTTTCGGTTAAACGACCGCGTTAAACGTGTGTGTGTGTGTGGTGTGTGTGTGTGTGTGTGTGTGTGTGTGTGTGTATGTGTGTGAGCGAGTGTGTGTGTGTGTGTGTGAGCGAGTGTGTGTGTGTGTGAGCGAGTGTGTGTGTGTGTGAGCGAGTGTGTGCGTGTGCGTGTGCGCTTTTATATATAAGTATATATGCGTGTATATATAAATATATAAAAGTGATCTAGCATATTAAAAAGAATCCGAAGATAAAATATTTATATATACCAATTAAGGACTGAACACGAAAAGTGGTTAGTCAACATGCTGTTTGAGAACATAATCTTTGTGGAGAATGGCGATTTGACGTCTATATCAGCATGTTGACTGTCCACTTTTCGTGTTCAGTCCTTAATTGGTATATATAAATATATATATACATACACACACACACGCATAAATACATACGTATGGATATATATATCTATGTATATGATTGTATGTATATATACATATATATATATATATATATATATATATATATATATATATATATATATATATATATATATATATGTATATATACATGTATATAGAAACACATATATTAAATATATATTAAATGTGTGTGTAGAGAGAGATAGATAAATAGATAGATGGATAGATAGATAGATAGATAGAGATACGTATGTGTGTGTGTATGTAATCATACACATACGTATATAGATATATATATGGATACATACATGCTTAGTTAAGCATGGTTATATGGGTGTGTACATTATCGATAGAATAAATGAAAACCTCTAGTAAGCAACTACAAAACACACACACACACACACACAGAGTTATACGTATTGACGATGTGTGTAATACAAGGATGCATAAAGCACAGACATACAGACAGTTACGCTGAAGTCCACACAGAAACCATATAATGAAGGGAATAGAAAAGACCCGGATTTCGTGCCACAAACCGAATTACGAAATATTCACTTACAGGGAATTGCAGTTATGGCGTTGACCTTTCACCAATCTCATTTTCGAGCAATTTTTATTGGCTGTTTATATTATGTGGTTTCGAGTTTTATTTGCGAGCTGTGTGGACGCTGAAGAGGACAAACGCCAAGTAGTTTTTGTGTCAGACAGGAGTTCCAAGTGACAATTTCCAGCGGTCATTTCCGAAATGAGAGAATGGACATTTCACATGTCGGAAACATTCGTATATTATTTGCTGACGTAAACGTTTTCTACTTTTCCTTTTTTCTTTTTTTCTTTTTCCTCATTTTTTTAAAATTCCTCCTGTCTTTTCTTTTTTTTTTTTTTTTCTTTTTCTTTTTCTTATCATGGTTCGATTCGTCTTTGGTTAATTATGCTTTCGGAGGTTAGAATTAAGTAATAAAACAGAAAACGAAATTGAGGAAATTGCATGAGATATTGGCTAGCTGGACGTGGAGAAATTGTCGATTGGTGTCCGAACTATCTGGACTAAATAACGGCCACATACACTGCTATTACAATTGTTTCGATCGTATCGTGATGTCATTTATAATAGCTACGCCATGCTCGATTAAATATCTTCCGTGCATCGAACAAAAAGAACGTAATAAATCATAGAAGTTTTAAACAATTTGCATTGGCATAAAACAATTAAAACTTTTTACAGTCCATAAATTGCCGGGTATCAACTAATGAACTGATCAGCGTAAAATACATGAGTTAGTATCTTGATAGATAGAAGAACGACAGGCAGACGGACGGATGGACAAAAGACAGTCAGACGGACAGATACGTACACACACACATATACATACATACATATATACATACATGCATGCATGCATGCATACATACAAATTTACATAAATACATTCATACACAGATACATACATACATACATACATACATACATACATACATACATACATAATACATACATACATACATACATAATATGTATATATTTCGTCTGCCGCTACGTTCTGAGTTCAAATTCCGCCGAGGCCGACTTTGCCTTTCATCCTTCCGGGGTCGATAAATTAAGTACCAGTTACGCACTGGGGTTGATATAATCGACTTAACCCATTTGTCTGTCCTTGTTTGTCCCCTCTGTGTTTAGCCCCTTGTGGGTAGTAAAGAAATAGATTACTGATAACAGAGACAATGTAGGTATTCACCAACCCTGCCTGACATTTCAGAGACAGCTTCCTCTCAGTCCACTTCTGGGTAAGACTGGTCACCTTGTACGTCACCTAGTCCAAATTCTTATCTACCTGAAGGTTGGGACCGAACCGGACCGCGAATAGTTTAACTGATCGGTCTGTTCAGCGCCCTACGATGCCATCGACTTGTCTCTCCAGGCCAGTTCAGCGTCCTCACGACGACATCAACTTGTCACTCCAGGTACCCAGCCGCAAGCGACAGAAACACCTCCGATGTTTCACACAGATATTGTCATGGTAATAAAGTCATTGCGTAGCTCTACTGTTTTATCATTTTGCTTTTCTAGTTACCATCGTGGTTTGAACCGATGCACTTCATGCGTTTATTTTTGAAACGTTTATCAAGAATGGTGAATCAGGCCTTTTGCTGCAAATTGTACACACATATACACACACACACACACACACAATCACACACAAACATACACATGTACAGCATGCATCAACTATCTGCGAGAAAGAAAACAAACATATTTATTAGAAAGACAAATGTTCTTACATTCCCATAGCAAAAGAACGTCGTCGCAAATTCCCCGCCGCTAATCCTCTATATATTGCTAAAGTGGAACTTCCTCGGAACCCATTGCCCAACTAGTAGAGGGCTGTGAACACCTGACGATATTCTATGTGTCAGATGCCCGGTCTCGGTCTGGATTGAAACTCCGTCAAGGAGACGATCTGTGGAAAGATGATTCTCACAATCTGAGCCCATACACGCTCATGGTCCAGAAATCGTTTCAGGTGGCACAACCTGGGCACGTGTCTCCACATCAGAAGCCACGGCATCCCTAACCGCCACTTATAGGGTGCTGGTAGCAAACTGACTGTCTGACCATTGGAATGCGTCCCTTAAAATAAAAGATGCTCCAACCTAGTCAAGCAGGTTAACCCTTCTTTGTTTTATTGAATACTGTGCATACTTTCTATATATTTTTTCTCTCATTACCCCCACACATACTTTGTCTGTCTTTGTATCGTCCTCCTCATCTTTCGTCATGGAGGCAAATCATAGAAACCATCCTCATCGTCATCATCATCAACATCAGCAGCAGCAGCAACAGCATTATTATAATTTAATCGAAAACTAAACAAATAAAAAACACGTGTAAAATACTGGTTTCATTTTGGCATAAAGCCAGCAATTTCGGGTCTGGGGGTAAGTTGATAACATCGACCCCAGTACTCAACTGGTACTTATTCTATCAGCCCCGGAAGGATGAAAGGTAAAGTAAAGACGGACGAAATGCCGCTAAGCAATTTGCCTGACGTACCAATCTATTCTGCCAGCTCGCCGTATGTTAACGAGCTGGAACTTAAATTTGGTATAATAACATTCAACTATGTTATCAAGGTATAAAATAAATATTTCCAAGCAATACACACTTTAAAGTGAATGAATATTTTATGTGTTCCGTTGATTGATTTCATTCGGAATTTCATTTTATTAATGCATTTTCTCCAAATGTACATGCAAACTCTAAATTCATGAGTCTATAAGATATTGATCAAATTATTGTATATTTTAAAACATTAACAGATCAACTGTGATTTTTTCCAACGAATTGAGGGAAAAAATATTGTTTGTTTTTGTTTATATGACATCACAGATAACTTTTACGTCATGACGTCAACATTCTCCTCCTTAGTAACACTTGCCATTTGACAACTTCTAAATTGAGGTAAGAAGAAAAGAATTTTATATACGGTCCATTTTCGATTGGTTATTTTCGGTAGGATCTTAATGAAGTCTTCATATTCCTCATTGTTAATTCCTAAATGAATTTTGTTGTTGCTGTTTGAACAAAGAACACAGAAACATAACAAAATAACAAAAGAAGCGGTCTTAAACGTGGTTCCACAACTGGCTACAAATATCGGTCAAATCAACTTCAAATCAAAATTCTTCAACGTCTTTAAAATGCAAAAATGGTAGGAAACTTTGATTATGAAGTCCTAGATATGCTAAGTGTGAAAATAAATCGAAATAGTGTATCCGTGTGAGTGGGTTTGGTAGACGGAAATTAAAAGAAGCCCGTCGTATAATATACATGTATATTGCTGTATGTGGAGTTTTTTTTTGTGTTTTTGCTTGTACCCTATCGCTGCTTAATAACATGTGTTGGTTTGTTTACGTCCGCATAACTTATTGTTTCGTCGAAACCGCTAGAGTAAGTAGAAAGCTGGGACCGATTTTTTCGACTATACTCATCAAGGCGGTGCCCCAGCATGACCGCAGTTAAAAGACTGAAAGAATTAGATGGGAAAGTAAAATATAAAGGAACGTTTCTATTTCTTTTATCATTATTACCCTTGATATTAAGGCAGCGAACTGGTAAAATCGTTAGCACGCCGGCCAAAATGCTTAGTGGCATTTCATATATTCTGAGTTCAAATTCGGCCGAGGTCGACTTTACCTTTCATTCTTTTGAGGTAGATGAAATAAGTACCAGTTGCGCACTGGGTCGATGTAATCGACTTAACCGACCCGACGAAATTACTGACCTTATTATGTTGGTTTGGCGCACGTTAGGTCTTATTCCTGATAGGAATTATGTGGTTAACAGGTTACTACTGGTAACCTTAGGTATCCACAAGTGTTCAGCAGTGTTTCAAGTGCTTAGAACTCTCCTAATAATCCTTGCTGTCCTCCAAAAGACAAACTTTTTGTAGGTACTCTTCCTGGCATTCTATTTCAATCTCTTTTAGTCATTTATTATTTAATAATAATAAACGGTTGAAAGAGATTGAAATTCAGTAGTCTTACTTTTATCACGTGCTTTCACTGCACTACCGAGTACAATTCTGTGTGCCTTGTGTATGTGGTGGTTTGGTGTGGTGTTCGTATTTTCATTGTATCAAAAGTGTTTTACATAGGAAGTGTTGCGGTGATCAGTAGTGCTATTTTCTCTATGTTATATATACTTGTAAGTCCTGGTGGTTTTGTTATGTACTTGTCTGATTTTTTTTATCATACCTAATGCGCCTACTATAATAGGAATTGTTTCTGTTTTTTTTTTTTTGGCTCCACATTCGAGTTACCTCTCTTTCCAGGTCTTTGTATTTTGAAAGTTTCTCCGTTTCTTTTAGAGAAACGTTGTCATCTGTTTTTATTGATACATCGATTAGAAAGCATAGATGTGCTGTTAGACCGGCTTGTCCGAGTTGCGCGCAGAGACAGGAAACCGTTCTGCACGCACTTGTTCGGTGTCTGGGCATAGCTGACTTGTGAGGTTATGTCGAACAGCTGCTGCTACGCGTGTGATGGAGCCGTCTATTAGCTGAGTCCATAATGATGATTGCCCCGCCTCCCTTTTTTAATAGAGCAGGCAAAGCAGTTTCCCTTTGTCTGGTGGCTGTGGCGAAAGAGGTTGTCCGGTGGACGACGCTGAAAGGTATGAGGACAGGTAATTCCACTTTGGTTGAAGTCTCATTGACGTCTTGAAGCTTCACTTGAAAAGGAAACTGGGGGTGGGAAGTGCTGCCCTCAAGTTGCAAAAAGGGCAAGAGTAGATGGGACCTCTCTAAGTATAGACCTGTGAGTCCGAGAAAGGGAATTAGGGAGGGCACTTGCGCTTGGTGTTCAGGAGATCTTGGACAGTGGAGTTCCTCGATTATCCGTAGAGGTCATTGTGTTCCAGGAGGATTACATCTCTATTAACCCTTCCTTTTTTTAACCTTTGTATAATATGTATATTTCCTTTCCCCTTCAATTTATGCTATGTATACTTACCTTTTGTTTTTTGTTATTTATTTTATCATTTCGATATATGTAACCCAATACCACCACCACCACCACCACCATGACTACATTTTGTGATTATATTTGTATTATCTCCCTCATCCTTCGCCCTGGTGGCCAATAAATAGAATCATTATTATTATTATTATCAATACTACTACTACTACTACTACTACTACTACTACAACTACTATCATCATCATCATTATTATTATTATTATTATTATTATTATTATTATTATTATTATTATTATTATTATGATTATTATTATCTGTCTGCTATATAGAATATTGGAGGATGGCCTATGCATATAATACAGTTTTCGTGTAGAACAACAAGATTTAAGCTCTAAACATTTTCTACGACACATTACTTCCTGAATAGCACCAATCAATCAGACACAATGTAAGTAACTAAACTCCCTGTATTATCCTGTCAATTTTCAGATGTTTAGAGAAAATTTCGTTTTTCATTAAGCAGATATCGATATCACTGGCTGTTTTACTGCGGCTTCAATTTTGTTATCCCAAGTGCGAAGTTATAAAACAGAATGTGATAGAGTTTGCTTTTAGCTTTTGTTTGCATATACCCTTTTATTTGTTTCCGTCATTTTGACTGCGGCCATGCTAGAGCACCGCCTTTAATCGAGAAACTCGACCCCGGGACTTATTCTTTTGTAAGCCCAGTTCTTATTCTATCGGTCTGTTTTGCCGAGCCGCTAAGTAATGGGGACATAAACACACCAGCATCGGTTGTCAAGCAATGCTAGGGGGACAAACACAGACACACAAACACACACACACGCATATATATATAATATATATATACGACGGGCTTCTTTCAGTTTCCGTCTACCAAATCCACACACAAGGCTTTGGTCGGTCCGAGGCTATAGTAGAAGACATTTGCCCAAGATGCCACGCAGTGGGACTGAACCCGGAACCATGTGGTTGGTAAACAAGCTACTTACCACACAGCCACTCCTGCGCCTATGTATATTTTTAACAAATTATTGCATATTTCTACAACAGAGCTGCATGAATCTGGATAAGACACTGTGCAAAATTTTAAAAGTTTGTATGTGTTGTTTTTGTTGTTGTTGTTGTTGTTTAGCACCAAAACAGCGCTAATCAAACTGAGCTATGATCAAAGATCTTAAGTCGGTAACCATTATGTAATGTGAATTCCCATTCTTCATTGAGAGGGCACAGAGGGATTTGAGGGAAACATGGCTGCTATTTAATACATTTAATACCAACCGCATTGATGTTCCCTCTTTAAATTTGATTGCTATCACTGTTGTCATAATTGTTTTAATTGTTGCTGTTATTTTTGTTGTATGTGTGTTATTAATTAATTAATTATTCTTCTCGCATACATCCTTAAGCAATGCTCACTTCTCTTAATAATTTGCTTTGTCCTTGTATGACTTTATTTCTCTTATATTTCTGCAGAAATATGAGATTTTTCTACAAAACAAAACAAAATATATCCCCAAAACAATGCAAAAGTTATCGCGCGAGAAATGATTGCAACGCTAGCATCGAGAGCAACTACTGCGAGAAAAAACGAGATGTTAGCAACTGCGACACCAGCAACAACAGTGATATTAGTGAATACAGCGAAAGCAGTTTCACCAGCGACACCAGCGATGCGTGTACAAAAGACACGGATATGAGAATTATAAAAAAAAGGAAAGTTTATAAACACAACCCGAGCGGCCATCTAGACCTGAAAGGAGAGTGTCAGCTGGAGAGTATTATGGAAGTTGATTTGAGTTCATCCATAATTGGGCTCAACATAGAATCACCACAGGGTCAAACAAGTATTGAATTTGAACGATGTTCTTGCAAAAAGCTAAAGTTTGGTGGAGCAAGGCTAGGCGATAAAAAAGAAGTTAAAGCCAATTGTTTAAGGCCAAAAGCTAAAGCAGGAAAAAGAAAAACCAGAAAATCGAAGCGGCGAAAGACAAAGTTACAACGTGATAACAATAATGTTGATGATGATGATAGCTACGATGATATAGTTCCAATACGTGGTGGCGTTTCCAACACTATTCCATATGATATTCCGTATGACGAACAATGATGCTTCCTTACTCTGTATATTTTTCGTGGAGCGGTTGATTCGGGGATTTGATCAAAGAAAGAAAGAAGAGTATAACAGCATTTTTAACGTTCTGAATATATTATAACGCTTGTATAATGATAGGTGATCGAATTTTCTCAACTTGCTACACGTGTGAGATCTTATTGTGTGTATTTTATGTAAATTCCCTGACTGTATGGATTTTAGCATTTTTGTAAGAATTTTCTGATGAGTAACCAGACAGGAGCGATCATTCAAAGAAATACACTCATGCATTGATACACAAATATATCTACTCATGTTTTCATTTCGTACTCTGTTTTTGTATGTTTAAGTTTTGCTTTTCTTATTTCCTATAAATAAAGTAACAAGTTGATACATACACACATACATACATACGTTTATATGAAAGCTGTATATTGTATAGCAAATAGCATAGAAGCAAATGGCTAGAAATGGGATTCTAAGAAACTATTTATAAAAGAATGAATTCATAAAAGAACGATTAAACCGGAGTGCTTAAAAGACCAAAATAATTTGTTGAATTTTCAAGTATAAAATGAGTATTTAGAGATAGAAACACAATACAACACTTAAAACAAACTAATGAAAACTGCTACGGCTTCCGTGAAAACATATCGACGATATTCATATTTACTAAAAATAAATTGGAAACATATCTACAGTTTTTGGTTTTTGTTATTTTTGAAGGAGAACTTGGTTTCATGGTTTTCTTTATTTCATTGAGAAGTCACAAATTCAACTAAGTTTGTAACACTGGTGTGGAACTGGTGTCACAGTGGCTCTGCTGATGACGTTGATGGTATTGTTGGCGAGCTGGCAGAAACGTTAGCACGGAGGGCAACATGCTTAGCGGTATTTTGCCAGCGTTACGTTCTGAGTTCAAATTCCGCCGAGGTCGACTTTGCCTTTCATCCTTTCGGGGTCGATAAATTAAGTACCAGTTACGCACTGGGGTCGATGTAATCGACTCAATACCTATGTCTGTCCTTGTTTGTCCCCTCTGTGTTTAGCCCCTTGTGGGTAATAAAGAAATAGGTATTGTTGATGCAGGTCTCCAGTGGTCCTACTTGAACAGGCTTACCATCAAATGTAGGCCCACTATTCTCCCTTATACCAGCTCAAGTTTTCTGGACGCTTTCAAAGAATTCATTCCGTTGTACATATGCTTGTATCATGATTTCACAACAGATAAATACAATACTCAATCTACCCTTCTACACGTGCCACCACAGTTTGTCGGAAGGGCAAGATTCCTAAGTGAGGGTCTGAGAGCAAATAGTTGGAGGCCGACTGCGTGGATAACGCCAATAAAACGAAGCATAGTCTTGTATCTTTTCCGCCAGTTCAAGTCTGGTGGTAAACGAGCTTCGTTTTACCACCAGACTTGAATTGATTAACTAACCTCTGGTGGAAGCACTCCGTCGGTTACGACGATGAGGGTTCCGGTTGATCCGATCAACGGAACAGCCTGCTCGTGAAATTAACGTGTAAGTGGCTGAGCACTCCACAGACACGTGTACCCTTAACGTAGTTCTCGGGGATATTCAGCGTGACACAGAGAGTGACAAGGCCGGCCCCTTGAAATACAGGTACAACAGAAACAGGAAGTAAGAGTGAGAGAAAGTTGTGGTGAAAGAGTACAGCAGGGATCACCACCATCCCTGCCGGAGCCTCGTGGAGCTTTAGGTGTTTTCGCTCAATAAACACTCACAACGCCCGGTCTGGGAATCGAAACCGCGATCCTACGACCGCGAGTCCGCTGCCCTAACCACTGGGCCATTGCGCCTCCTAACCTCTGGTAACAGGGTCATCAATGTTAGCTATAAACAGGAATTGAAAAAATAGTTAGTGACAACTCATGAATCTTCTATCCATCACTCTCCCACAAGAATTAAAGAAAAATGAACTCATGCTGTTGAAACTAACCCCCCACCCCGGAACCTAGAGTATCTCTTTTCCTCTTTAACGAGCACCAATAGCGCTTCCATAGTTTTCAGTCTCTTAGAGAGACATGGCGTTCCAATTTCATTGCTCAACTTCCTACCAGATCGCATAAGCGCAACGTCAGCTGATGTGCTCTCTGTTACTGATACTTGTGTTTATCAAAGTTGGGTTGTGTCACGCTACTTTTCTTTCTCTGAAGATGAATGCTCTTCTTATTGTCCCTTCCATCCTTCCATATCATCCCTGAATTCCTACACAACTTAGCCACCACTGCAATCCTCCATTACCTCCACGTGCAAAGGCTCTTAATATGAACATGTCAGTCTTGGCTCACCAACAGCTTATTTATACAATGTCGAAAAAACACGCATGCACATACGCGCGCGCACGTAGACACACAAGTACTATTACTCATACAAACACAGATGCACATACTCAAAATCGCACATACACAACAACAATGCACTCCAGAGAGCTATAGATGAAAAAATTAGAAATATAAAGAACTCGGATAAAGTTTTCATAAACTCCGATAAAACAAAAACCTATACGCGGTTGAAAAAGATCTTTCCAAACGATTCTTTTCTAATAGCATTACAGACACCTACAAAAGAAGCTAACACCAACTTATATGATAGGACAGAATACTTCCCTCCGCACCAACCCTTTATTACCCTTAAGGACCACAAAGCTAATTTCTGTAGAAACCTTAAATGCAGACAAATCAACCCAGCTAAAACAGAAATAGGCATTATTACCAAAAGTATTCTAGATTCTATTTTAAACAAGTTATATAGAGAATTAAATCTACGGATTTGGGGAAATAAGTAAGTCAGTTATAGATTGGTTCAAGGGAATTAGTCATAAATATATATGCAAATTTTCGCAGTTTGATATTGTCGATTTTTACCCGTCAATATCAAGGCCTTTACTTCTTAAAGTATTAGACTTTACGTCAACATCGACATTTTGGATACGTCACCCCTGTACGTCAGCATCGTTCGGATATAGATACGTCAAACAATACATCACCATCGACGGTTCGGATATAGATATTATCCTGCATGCAAAGAAATCCCTCCTTTTATATGATGATTCCACATGGGTTAAAAAGATCGAGGATTCTTTATTCGACGTGCCGAAGGGGAGACATATGACTGAGTGGAGTTATATATGCTTATAGGAGCATTATATTTTGCATAACCTGCATCTGGAATTCACTTTTATAGATGTAGGATTATACAGGGATGACGGTCTTATAGTTACCTGTAATACGAACAGCCACGAATTAGATAGACTTAGGAAGAATCTTATTGCTTTCTTCCAAAGAATGGGCTTAAGAATAACGATAGAAACTAACCTAATTAATGTAGATTTTTAAGATATTAATTAGATTTGCAATTAGATAAATTTAAACGCTACCGTAACCCTAATGAAAACCTATATCATAGGCACAGGAGTGGCTGTGTGGTAAGTAGCTTGCTAACCAACCACATGGTTCCGGTTCAGTCCCACTGCGTGGCATCTTGGGCAAGTGTCTTCTGCTATAGCCCTGGGCCGACCAATGCCTTGTGAGTGGATTTGGTAGGCAGAAACTGAGAGAAGCCTGTCGTATATAAGTATATATATATATATATATATATAATATATATATATATATATATATATGTATGTGTGTCTGTGTTTGTCTCCGCTAGCATTGCTTGACAACCGATGCTGGTGTGTTTACGTCCCCGTCACTTAGCGGTTCGGCAAAAGAGACCGATAGAATAAGTACTGGGCTTACAAAGAATAAGTCCCAGTGTTGATTTGCTCGACTAAAGGCATCCACCCGTTGATTTGCTCGACTCAAAGCATCCACCCGTAATAGTTAAGAGTCTAGTTAGTAATATAGGAGGGCGCATATCATCCATAACTTCAGACGAATATCATCCATAACTTCAGACTTATAATAATGCATTAAGGAACAGTGGATTTTCGGAGAAGATCCGGTATAGTCAAAGCACTACTGACAATAATAGAAGACGTAGAACTAGAGCTAGGAAAGTTTGTGATTTAATCCGGCATTTAGCATTGCCGTAAAAACTAATATAGGTAGAGAATTCTTGAAACTAGTTTCTAAGCACTTTCAAGCGAACCATAAGTTTGTAAGTCTCACAACGAGAAATATTCAGCAACAGTACTTTGGAGTAAAGATAATTTGCCAACATAACATGTTAATGTCCTAAACCAGGACTGCCATGTTATGTTGGCAAATTATCTTTACTCCAAGGTACTGTTTCTGAATATCTCTCGTTGTGAGATTTGCAAATAGTAATTTTCTAATTTATAGATCAAATGACTAGTTGTTACTTTGAAAACTATATATTTCGAACGGGAATTTGGCAGCGCCACCTCCAACTGAACAATTATTCTCTGTTGCTGAAGGGAAATAACCCGGAAATCGCGATACAAAGATTGTTTTGAGCTGAGTGGGGTTGCTAGATTCCCTTGTTCGAAATATAAGGACACAGATCGTGTCGTATAACCAACTGGAGACGAAGTCTCCTGGAGATAAACTATAGCAACATTCGTCCTAAACCAGGACTGCCTTGTTATGTTGGTAAATCTACTCCAAACCATAGGTTATATAGAATTTTTAATAGGAGAACGCTAGAGGTTACTTGTTCTTGTTGCAAGGGCTTTGCCTCTTTAATTAGCCAGCACAACACAAAAACTATTAGAAGTAACCAACATGCTGGAAATAACCAGAAGAATTGTAATTGTAAATATCAAAGTTGCTGTCTATTAGGAGCGAAGTTTCTAGAGAAAGGAATAGTTTATAGAGCTAAGGTACAAATAGATGGCGCACAAGAATACAAGATATATACAGGAGCCTCGTAAAATTCCTTCAAGATTAGATTATATTCCCACCAACATTCATTTCGATACCCCGAAAATATGACAGCAACGAGTCTCGCTAAACGTATATGGCAACTGAAAGAAAATGATACCCGTCCTTTCAAAATCAGGTGGACAATCTTGAAGAAAGAAGCACCATATATGCATGAAGCATATAGACGCTCTATGAGGGGTAAATTGTGCCTGACTGAAAAGCTCTTCATCCGATTCTAGGATAAAAACGCCCTGAACCAAAGACGGGAGCTTTTAAATTCCTGCAGACGTGCTACGCGGTATAAATTATCTAGTGTAAAAGTACCGTACGGGTAACATTGACTTTCACATTGGAATTTGACTTTTTTCACCTAAAAACCGACACCATGTAGGATTAAATTTATTTTGCATTTTCGCTTCTACATTCAACATTTTTCGCCTCTCAAGAAAACTTTTGATTCTGCAGAAACTATATATTTCTATTTTCATTTTATTTTTATTATTTTTATTTTATTTTCATTATTTTATTGAAACTATTACTTTTAAGTGCACCTTATGCAACCATATGATTGTTTTTTACATTGCAATTTAGCCCACAAAATACCCAACAACTTTGAATTTTTAATGCACATCTTTAAAAGTCTATCTACAATCGCCCAAAATATGTTTTAAAGATATCAAATACCCGAATGGATTTGTTTTATTTTTTTATTACAATTTTCATTATTTTTATTATTTACTTAATTACTTTCATAACATTTATTTATCATTATTATCCCCATATGAACAAAGTTATTCATATCAGCGCATACGCACGGGGATGCATGGTGTGTATATATATGCGTGTAGGTACATATGTATACATTAGTAAATATATTCACATTTATATTTGCCTGTATATGTAGGTATGTATGTATATATGTAAGTATGTATATAAAGTTAATCCAAACATGAAAACACAAAGAGAAAACACAACAACGCGAGGACGTGGAACAAATATAGTGTTATTGGACGCTCAGGAAGGAAGGGAAGAAGGAGGGTTTAACGTTTCAAGCGGAGCTCTTCGTCGGAAACATAGAAGGAAAGATCCACAGAAGAGAAGACAGCGGAAAAAAATCGCCAACAGTACACACGCGGTCACATTATGTATGTATATATGTATGTATGTATCTTTGTATGTATGTATGTATGTATGCATGCATGTATCATCGTTTGTAAGTGTTAGTGTACATAGGTATAAATATGTTTTTAGTGTGTGTATGTATAACTGAATGTTTGTACGCGTTTGTATATGAATGGCGTGTGTCTATACTTCTATGCTGTTACATTTCTGTAAGGGAATATTTTATTATTAACAGGCTTATATTATTTTAATTAAACTTATTTTACCATTTATTAATTTACTCTGGGTATATATGTTTTTCCTTCTAACAAAAAATTATTTTTTGATTTAAGGTTTGCTTCGATTTTACACAATATGATTTTTAGATATTTTATTATGTATATCAGCGTTTCTTTAAAAAAAACCGTTAGTTGAAATGACCAATGAAACGAAACCAATTTTAAATGTGTACCTGTCAATGGAAGTTGGATATTTACGCAAATAAGCTTAATTTTTGTTCCAATCTCAATCAAAAGGGAACGTGAAACTCTGAGTAGCTGTTTTTGTGATATTTTTCTGATGTTTTTGCAGTTTTAATAATAAAGTGCATATATATATATATATATATATATATATATAATATATATATATATATATATATAACGAAATTTTCTAGAAATTTCTGTCAGCATGCGACGAGTGCTTATAGTGATGGATTATATGTGGTTATTGACGATTTAAAGTGTGTTCTCGGCATATATGGCATAATTCTTTTTTTTTTGCCCTTATTTATAAATTGTATATGTATATATGTAATATTGTTTGTAGAAAACATAAATCCGGAGAAGAAGCACACTCTAAGATGTCGAGCAATGTACATTTTAATGGCGGAGGCCAGTTTATGGGATTACCCTGGATTTCCCGTCCAAAAAGGGTTATCTTTATGGCATATCGGCAGACCCCAAAACTTCTGACGATACGCAATAAAGCTAAACCCTTTGTGGACGAAAAACCCAGGGTAACCCCATAAACCGGCCTTCTCCATATATATATATTAAACAGAAAACTTCTCAGCTGATAAGTATTAAGCCGTTTTTAATGAATTAGAGTGGTGACTAATTACACCTATACTATCAACTTTATAGCATACTTTAACTAAAATTCATACCAGATATTTTTTCCCTATTGATGGTTACTTTCTGAGCAAAATTTCACAAATTTCCACACCTTACTCTCCAACGAAAAGACTGTTACATCGGATAACATAGTCATGTACTTGTAGAGTAGTTTATATCTGAATATATAAGCTTACATAATCACAACCGGAATATTTTTGATCGTAGGTCTACTCATTTAGAAATCACCTAGGGCTACAGAAAGTGAAGAGAGGAAGAAGAGCAATAACAACATCAATAACTACTATAACAACAAAATAGTCCCCAGAAAAACAATACTGTACTCTAAACCTAATACACCTTGTCCCATTCGTTTTACATTTCAGCAGAGCTATTATGGTAGTTGTTATTTTCGCCCAGGTAAACCCTGAAAATAAAGCCTTATCGCCAACACGTTCCAAAAATTACTGTCCTTTTCTATTTCATTTTAATCTAACATTACATTATCCAATATATCCTTTCTTTACTCATGACAATAAACTACGAGTGATTTTAGCAAGACAGAGGGGGAAATGTGGTTGATATTTCAAGCAGGTCGAGCTAACATTTAAGTAATGTTGGCTGTAATTAATGATGTCCCATTTACGATTTGCTGTCAGTAGAGAGGAACAGAGGAGACTAGTAAATACTAAGAGAGTTTCTCGCGAGGTCATACGGCAGCGACTACATAAAATTTTATTAGGGACAATGACGTGAAAATGTCTCTTTGCATCAAATCTCAAAAACATATGGCGTTTATCTTCTCTAGACGGAGAAAGTGCATACAGTTCTCTCCCTTCAACATTCACCCCTCTCCTGTCTCAACATAATACACATGCATATGATAGAATGTGTGTTTTTGTGGAGATAACGGCGTGACTGTCTGTCTCCCTCTCACTCTATATATATATATAAATATATGTATGCGTTTGTGTGTGAGTAAATATATATATATATATATATATATGCAGTATATACATATGCATAAATGCATACAGCGACACAGATGTACATGCATATATATATATATGTGTGTGCGTGTGTGTGTGTGCGCGCGCACGCATATACGTGTGTGTGAGTATATATGTATGTATACTTGTATGCATGAAAGTATGGATGCATGTGTATGTAAATGCGTGTGTTGGTGTGTATGCATGTGCATCTGTGTCGCTGTATGTATATATATGCATAAGTATACACTGTATATATATATATTTTCTCACGCACAAACTTATGCATGTGTGTGTGTGTGTGTGTGTGTGTGTGTGTGTGTGTGTGTGTGTGGTGTGTGTGTGTATACACGATGTAAATTACGGTCAAAAAGGAGAAAATGCAAATGTATAAGAAATGCGACGAATGGAATACGGAATCAACGTAATGCACCGAGATTAAGAGACAAATAAAAGATACATCGACGTTTCGAAAGGCTAGTTCTTTATCAAAGTTTTCGAACACACATCTTATCTGATAAAAAATTTCACAGACTCTGTTACTTTCAATTTTGATTGATCTCTTCACATATATAAACACACACATGTATGTATATTTGCGCTCTTCTTGTTTGTTTTACTTGTTTCGGTCATTCGACTTGCAGCCAGTCTGAAACATTTTAGTCGAATGAATTGCGCCCAGTACTTATTTCAATCAATATAGCTTTCTGTATTGCCGGGACGTAAGCGCACCAACAGCGGTTATCGAGCGACAGAAACTCACACACACACACACACACCACACCACACAAACCACACACCCACAAACACGCACACACATGCATATACATATATACACACACACACACACACACACACATGTATGTGTGTATTTATCTTCTTTTACTTGCTTCAGCGATTGGGTTGTGGCCATGCTGCAGTGTCGCCTTGAACGGTTATATTTGTCGAAATTTACGGCTTTGTAAACAAACTAACTCCGGTTATCAAATGGTTGGGAGGTAATTTGTACCTTTACTCTTGAAAGGAAATGCTTAAATTACTTTATCAATTTCTTGGCTTGTTGGAAACGTTACCATGCCGGACGAAATGCTTAACGGTATTTCGTCTGCCGTTACGTTCTGAGTTCAAATTCCGCCGAGGTCGACTTTGCCTTTCATCCTTTCGGGGTCAACAAGGCGGCCAACTGGCAGAAGCGTTAGCACGCCGGGCGAAATACTTTGCAGTATTTCGTCTGCCGTTACGTTGTGAGTTCAAATTCCGCCGAGGTCGATTTTGCCTTTCATCCATTTGTGGTTGATAAACTAAGTACCAGTTGTGCACTTGGGTCGAGCTAATCGACTGGTCCCTCCCCAAAAATCTGGCGCCTTAAGTTATGATCATCTTGAAGAAGTTACCGAGATAAGACTTAACAGAATATTTTTCTTTATTTAATAATCTCTATTTTATATTCAATGTAAATATACGTCTCAAGTCTGTGTTTAACTAACTACCTTACTGCGTCTTTCACAACACGAGAAGTATTGCTTTTGTATCCAATAATTTCATTGCCGTCGCGCCGGCCATCGAGGAAGATGCTGGAATTTAAGTTCCCATCTTTTTGAACGCTACCCTGTGCTATCTATGCTGAGTATTATTATCATATTAGTATTATTATTATTATTATTATTCAGTAGTTTTATTTTTTATAGCGCAGCTCTGTGTGCCTTGGGTATGTGCTGTGATGCTCTGATAGTTACTGTATTGAAAGTGTTCTGTGTAGGATGTGTGCAGTGCCTAGTAGTGCAATTTTCTGTATGTTATGTGTTTGTAAGTCCTGGTGTTTTGTTATGTATTTGTCTGAATATTTTTTATTATTATTATTATTATTTTATTTTTATAGCGTGCTTTCACTTCACTACCGAGCACAGCTCTGTGTGCCTTGGGTAAGTGTTGTGATTTGTTGTGATGCTCTGATGGTTATTGTATGGAAAGTTTTCTGCGTAGGATGTGTGCAGTGCCTAGTAGTGCAATTTTCTGTATGTTATATGTGTTTGTAAGTCCTGGTGTTTTTGTTATGTATTTGTCTGAATATTTTTTTTATCATGCCTAATGCACCTACTATGATAGGAATTGTTTCTGTTTTTAGATTCCACATTCTGGTTACCTCTATTTCCAGGTCTTTGTATTTTGAAAGTTTTTCCATTTCTTTTAGAGAAGCGTTGTCATCTGCCGGTATTGATATATCAATTAGAAAGCATTTTTTTTCTTCATGATCTCTGACAACTATATCTGATCTGTTGGCCTTGATTTCTCTATCTGTGTGTATCGGCAAATCCCAGAGTATGGTTGCTTTCTCGTTTTCTGTGACCTTTTCTGGTGAGTGCCTATACCATCTTTTTTCTGTTGTTATTCCATAATTTTGGCATAGCTTCCAGTGTATGTAGGTTCCAACTCCATTATTATTATTATTATATTATTATTATTATTATTATTATTATTATTATTATTATTATCATCATCATTATTATTATTATTATTATTATTATTATTATTATTATTATTATTATTATTATTATTATTATTATATTATATTATATTATATTATATTCTATATTATTATTATATTATTATTATTATTATTATTATTATTATTATTATCATCATTATTATTTGTTGTCACTCACTCTGTATATATATATGTGTGTGTGTGAGTGTGTGTTTGCAAGTGTATATATATATTACCATATATTTTCTAAATGAATTACATTTAATTTTTTGTCCTTGTATAAATCCAACGATATTTTTATTTTAATTTTGTTTCCTCTCTCAGAAATTCCTGGAATGGTGTCGTTAACAATCACAGTGGAATTAACGGCAAAAATAACCTCGCCTCACACAGGAACTGAAACCCTATTCCCATATCTCCCACGTCCTAACACTAAGTTATGCATTTATCACACATTAGAATTATTTAGTAAACATCCCATTTGAATCGCAATTATAAACGTAAAAGTAAAATTGCAAACTTTGCTCACGGCAAGATTGAACTTATGACCTCCGGCTTTCTAGCGAGGCGGCCTATCAATTTCATATTTGTAATTCTCTATTTAGTTACAGAAACTCGCGAATATATTATTGTATGAGTTTGATTAGATACGCTAATATACAAATATGTACATATATATATATATAATAACAAAATGATATATAAACATATGCATATATACATACATATATGCACATATCTACATCTATATGTATACACAAAAAAAACGTTGAACACAATGAGAAACGAAAATATAAAAACAAAACATGGAA